>NC_056747.1:165646064-165708564 GCF_019279795.1 Protopterus annectens | reverse complement strand
GAGACTTAGTGTAGCTGTTCTGCTCAGGTGTTTCAGCTGCCCTTCCCTCTACCATCGTCACTTTCCAGGAATCTCAAGCTTTTGTCAGGACCTCATCTTATACATCCCATTGCAGTAGTTAATTACACCTGTTTATCATCATCTCTGTATAAAAAAAGAAAAAAAGTCCCATCCCACCATATTTAGGTTTAACATGTCTCTACTTAATCTGTTTGTCATATATTGTTAATTTTAACTTGTTTTAATTATTTTTTTGTTACAATTAGCATGGTTTGTGCCTGTGTAATGTAATTATTTGCAGAGGTCTCTTGTTTAAGCATTGATGGTTTTATGTCCTCTCCTTCCCATGTTTTTCTTCTCTTCGGTGTAATTATTTCACATTTTCCCTTTAGTGTGTAAAATACCATTGTGATATGCCCACTTCGTCTGTCAGGGTGACTTACTTTTTTTTTTACCACTACTTTATTCACGCCATATTTCTTTACCATCCCAGTTGCTCTGTTTTGCATCTTTTCCAGCACTGTTTTTTCTATTTATGTAGATTCCTTAGTCTACATATTTCAGCAACAGTCGTACCCTTTTTCTGTCTTTGGATTCCGCTTTCCTAAATGTGCACATAAGGATTTCCTTCGCCTTTGCTGACATTGTCTTGCTTTGCGATTAATGGTCTAGGTCTTCAGTAGTAATATAACCTCTAGTCTTTATCTTGCCTTTTTTTTTTTCTTTTTTTTTACTCCGTAATATTCAGAGTTCTGCTTGTGGATTTAAGCTGCTTGCATCTGGACTGTTTGTTCCTGATTCAGATTTTTTGTCAAGTGTTAGTTTGTCATTGAATGTAGTTTTTCTTCAGCTGTCTGTGTTCCACTAATCCATGATTTGTATGTGCTTTTCCTGTCTAACTACCAGTGAGTAATGTAGTTAAACATGTTGAGACTTTATGTACAGTGTATTGTACCTTAGTGAGCGAGTTGCAGTTTAAATTTTAGTTTCCTCCACATCTGTTGAACATGACACTGTGATGGATATAATGAACAGTAGTCTGCATTTCCACTTCGTGTTTTATGCTTTTTCTTGTGCGTTCACTCACTGTAGTTGCATTATTAATAATGTGCTGTCATTACTGCATGTGGCCCAACAGCTGCCATGAAGCCGAAGTGCAGCACTATAGAGATATAGTAAAAGCACAGCTTGCTTTGATGGCATGTTATGAAGAAACATTGAAATAAAGGTTAATATTCAGGAGAGTCATTTAACTTCTTTGGTTTTAACATTTCCAGATCAGAGGGCTTTCTCTGTGTTGTTGTGTATGCATGTGTTTGAAGTCTGAACTTCCTAAGTCCATGATTTAGAATAGTGTGTATAAAGGTACCTCCAAAAGTGTCCGAAGAGAAGATTTTTCTCATGTTGGACCTCTGGCGCTTTACAAAAAGGAGTAGAGAATATGAAAAAGACTTGCCATCTTTAATCAGCAATTTATGCTAGAATGGCAAAGTGCTTTGAGTTTTAAAATATTGTATGATTACGTTAATCAGTTTACTCACCCACACATTTTTTTCTAATTATTTTGCACTGGAAGGGAAGAGCACATATTAAGTTACTGTCTGTTTTTTTTTTAAACATTGCATGTTGTATAATCAGTAGCAGACTGTGCAGATATATTACTGATTATCAAGTTGAGAGCAGCAGGCTTCATTCCACCTACTCCATGGAATGTCAGAGGACACAGGAGAGCAGCTGAAATTAAGTGCAGATGTTTCATGATGTTGGCGCCCACAGTTAAACCAATTATGATGCATTGTGACAGTTTGGCATGCCAGACTTTTTACTGGGAAAAGTAACAGTACTGTGTGTAATCTGCAACAGCAAGCAAAGTATTGCCATGTGCAAGGGGGTAATATCAGTGACACCCATCTGGTGCTTTGTTTGAGTCTGCATACTGTCGTTTATGATTGATTGCTTAATCACAGCTGTGTACTTCTAGCATAGTTGTAAGACTTAAGAAAATAACTGCTCTAACTTCTAAGATCCTCTGCAGTAGGTGGTGACTTTAGAGAGTTCCACTTTTGGTAACTGCAGCTCAGTACATTTATTTAAGTTGATAGCAGCCACATTTAAGCATGTGCTTGTCATTGTCATGCACCAGAGAAAGAGAACACACCCAGTTTCCACACACTGGTCCTTTTCTGCTGCTTGCACATTTTCAGTCTTGTTCCAGAATGCATCATAGGACAGGTCCAGTGTTTGATACCTAAACACATAACTTTAGAAGCGTTCCTGTGATCTTAGTGTTACTAGCAATGATCCGCAGTTGCACTGCATATGTAATCTGGAGAGGTACACAGTATTAAAAGATAGCACAAGTGTCAGCATTTAAGCCAAGCCACCTAAAGAAGGAACAAGAATTAACTGTTTCTCACCTCATACACCCCAGTGGCCTTAGGGTAGCCATCAGGGGAACTTAGTATTTGGGTCCCTTATGAAATTCCAAGCCAGAGCTGGATTGAAGCAAGAAAAGGGTACAGGATTTGAAATCTGGGCTTCAGCTGTAGCTTCTTCCTTCCAGGTGTGTTTCTAACTGTCTCCACACTCTTGTTTTCTGCTGTGTTTTGTTTAAGGGAATTAAGCTTGTACCTCTCATCAGCTGACAATATCGAAGGAAGAGTAGGGGAGGGCCCTTGAGAAGACAGTTTTTTTGGAAGTTCTGTAGCTTCAGTAACAGTTGCCATGTAGTCAGGATTCAGAAGCACCTTTCTAACTAGCTTACACACATGATGCAAGCCCATTAAGCCCACTTTGCAAATCTCAGCGGTAAAACCCAGAGTTAGAGACACATTTCTACTACACTGCCCTTGTTTTTCTTTATTTTCTTATTTGCAAAGTGCAAGCAGTAAAACCACTGTTTATATTTAGAGGTATATTAGCTATGCAAGCAGTAATACCCAGCAGGTTGGGCATTACAGGGAAATAACAGACCACCCAGGGGTGGTGTTAGGCTTGAGGCTGTAAGTGGTAGGCGTTCCCACCTTTGGAGTGTTCATTACATGTAATGCCCACCCTGGAGGGTATTATTCCTCTTAGAAAATGGACTAACTTGTTAGATTGCTTTCTGTTTGCTTCATTCATATATCAATTGTTTACACTGCAGATGTTATAATGTGATTAAATAAATGAAGCAATGCTTAAGTAACAGTAATGTCAGATGCATATAACTCTCACTCACACAGATCATTCTTACTGGTGCTGGTACTGTACCTACTTTCATCACCATCCAGAAAGTGATTGATTTTGTCATTGGGATAGGCCCAGATTGCATGCCTCATAGGAGCTGTAGAGGGCTGTCTCTGTTTCAGATAGAGGCAGTGGGTCCTTGTTTTACCTTTTCCTTGTTCTGAAGAATGTTGGGATACTTCAGATCTGTTTAATCCTGGACTTTATCCAATTAATGATCACTACAGGTTCATGAAGCCATGGATGATGCATTACAGGGGCCATACAGCACATACTTGGATGTTATCACTGGACAAGGTGGATAACTTTTGTCACATCATTGGCTAAAATCTACTTGAGGTTTATATCATTCTTGGTGGGCATCACTTTCAGTACAGCCTTTATGCAAAGAGTACTGTCACTAGAGTGCTAGCCATTGTTGCAGATTTGTATTTGTTTCCTTGGATGCTGGCTTTTTGTGTCCCTGATAAGGGACTTCATTATGGCATCCTAGACACTGGTGCTCCTATATCTTGATTTTAATGTTTTCAAAACTGGTTTGTACCTAAACATTGCACAGTCTAAACCAAATACTTTACTACCGTGAATGCAAAACATAAAAGGAGTGAGAGAGAAATTCTTAAAATAACTGGAAATTAATTTATTTATGTAAGAACTTAGCTTGGGGTGAGTTGTACCTTTCTAAAAAGATGGTCCTTAGGGGTACCTCTTAATGGCGATTCTGTCTGCCATTTGATCATTTTGTCAATTGATGACAGTGGAAAGGGTCAAGAGTACAAACTTCTTGGGTGTTCATATCACTGAGAACTTATCCTGGTCAGTCCATGTATCCAGCACAGTCAGAAAAGCTCAGCAATGCTTACACTTTCTAAGGAAACTTAGAAAGGGAAAATTACCAAGCTCCGTACTTCAGACCTTTTATAGGGGCACCATTGAAAGTGTCCTGAACAACAGTATTGCAGTCTGGTATGGGAGGTGTAACAATCAGGATCGGAAGTCTCTCGAGAGTTGTAAGGTCGGCAGAAAGAATCATTGGCACTTCCCTTATACCTCTGGAGGATCTGCAGAAATGCAGGTGCATCGACAGGTCCAAAAAGATTTCCAGCGATCCAACACATCCTTCCAGTGGTCTGTACACTCACCTGTCCTCAGGCAGGAGATACAGAAGCCTGCATTGTAAGACCACCAGACTAGAAAACAGTTTATTTCCGCTCTCTATTAGACTGTTGAACTCTTGGGAAAAACGAACCATGACATTTGTTACATAACTAGCCTATCAAGGGGCTTATTTTATGGATGTGCAATAACAAAGTGCAGCACTAAGGTAGCCCAATTATACACTGAAGGACTGTAATGTGCAATATGCAAACTGTGCAATAATTCAATCTATTCATAGATTTGCTGATACTGTTTCAATTTTTCTTTGATAATATTACCTTCATATTGTTCCTTGTCTTCCTTGTCTCCTGTTCTGAGATGAGTGTGGGTCACTGCTGTTCTACTTTACTTACAAATTGCTACTTATTAAAATTCTACTGTAATATTTTATTAATTTGTTTCTGTCTATATGTGCAGCTGTTTCCTGCATTGAGATTGAAGCATTGTAATTTCGTTCAGCTACACTGCTGTGAAGTTCTGAATGACAACGTTTTCTTTTACTTTGACTTGACATTTGTCATAATCAGAGGAAGTTAACTCTGCAGAACCTACCAAAAGGAGCATCTGCCTCTAGTGTCCAACATGATTCAAAGCACAATTGCCAGGTCCTCACTTAATGACCTAAGTGGATGGACATAGACACAAGAAACTTCAAATTCTTTCCAAAAGGTGGGTTACAGATTGTGCATGGCATGCCCTCTGTGTAAACAAAACTATCTTCAAAATGGACTAATGTGCTGGTGTCCAGCTCTCATTCTACATCACAGCAGTAGTATGACAGATTGTAGATCTCAACATAGAGATTACTGCTGCAGTGCTAGTCATTATGCTTGGGAGTTAGCTGTAGGGGGAGGCATCTACTTATGCAGCAAGACCTAAAAAACTTTTGACATTCCTAACATGACTATTGGTCTCTCCACTTGTTGGGGGACTTTGATCAGTCTTTGGTGCTTGGGAGAGCAGCCTGTGCCCCCTCCTTTTGCTGCACAAAATGAATGTAATGAATATCAATGTTCTGAGCCGGATCCAGCACTAGGTGACCTAGGTAGTGACTTAGGGTGTTGTTGGCTGGGAGGGCCCCCCCCCAACAAGCTTGCACTTTAAAAACGTACTCTGCATGCATTTATATTTCTTTAAGGATGCACACAGAAACATCCTTAGTAGCACCTTTGCATGATGCACATTTTAAACATTGGCACAGAGCACATGCAAGGTGTGAACGCAGATTTGGATTATTGTGGGGAATGAGAATTACTGTTCAGTATGGATGTTTATTATGGAGACGTTACAATGAACAACACTGACAACAGATAGGTGTGTGTGTGTGTGTGTGTGTGTGTAGAAAAGCATTTTAAGGACTAATGAGTGTCAGTGCACTTTTAAATAATGTTGAGCTTCAAGGGAAGAAAAGTTTACAGTTGCTCATGGTAAGTCTGTTTTCAATGTGTAACTGCTTGATTTAGCAAATGACCATCATCTGTATTTGTGCTATAAAATTTGAAGGCAGTGTTAACACAACAGGTAGCATACTTTTGATGAAGTCCTGTGAATTAAAGGACAAAACTCGCTCAATATATTAGTAAACGTTTTGTTTTGGCACTTGATTTGGATTCCTCCATTTGTGTGTAGCATTTTTCACTGCTTAACCACCTGCTTTACTGATGGGTAGCATACCTGCCTTTGGATCAAAAGGCTATGGGTTCTACTCCTAAACCATGTAGATGGAGTGATTATATTGCAGTGACCTTTAAGGGGGGAAGGTGGTGCTGCACTTCTGAGTGTGTCTTCCCTTCAATGGAATGTCTAGTAACTAGGAACTTCATGTGTTTTGACAGCCATTCCCAATTGCAAATACCAGCTTACCATTTTTTTTAAATGTAACATGGGCAATTTATTCTTCAAGGACAACAGGCACCGGATTTGTACATAAAACACTGAAATGTAAAGCTGTTTGCCAGCAGCAACCTCTTCATTAATTTTCAGTCTCTTTGATGTGGAATTGCTCTGACTTTCTTCAGAGATTGTGTATAATGCCTGATATTGGTGGACTCCAATGACAAAAGTTTGAGTGGCCTTTTGTGGTTGAAATCTCCTGTAATGGGTAGTTTTGCCATTATTGGTTTGTATGTTTTGTTTCATTGCTTACTGGAAACCTACAAATTTAAAACATACTCAAACAAGTGGTATTGTATTATACAAGGAATATAATTTAAAACAATCAGGATAGTGCAGCAAAGAACACATACATGTATGCGTGGTCCTAAAAATGTGTGCAAGGGGCCTACGGTTTGAAAACCGCCCAATAATCCACCACTAATCTGATGCATTTGCTTTGAATGTGGGTTTCAATGCTGTTCAGGGAATGCGAGTTTCAAGGGCAGAGAAGCTTACTGTTCATGCTAAGTCTGTTTTCATTGCGAAACTTCTGTTTATCAAATAGGTGTCAGTGTTTGTGCTGTAAAATATGAAATAAAAGATTTAAAAATTAAATGTTTAATTATTGTAGAATAAAGAAAATAGTATGTACACTGGCAGGTTTGAACAGTGTTTATGATAACTGAAGAGAAGTAGACAAGTAATGGGATGCTGGAATGGCTTTGGGGGGGCTACTGTCTGCGGAGGGGTCCTGATGCGTTACCCTGCCTAGGGCTCCATATAACCATGATCTGTCTCTGTCACTGTTTTTGTCCTTTACAGAATACTTCAGGAACACTGCAGTAAGCCACGTTTCGGATTTCCTTTTTCTGTTTTTCTGACCCTTGGATGTGTTTGTCATGGTGATGAAGTCCCTTAAAGTTCACAGATAATTTATGCCTGCAGAAGATGTGTAAAGTTAAGTCATTCATCAGACTTTCTCTTGCTATTTGGAATAGCTTCCCTTCAAAAATTGAATCTGTTAACCTTACAGTATTAAAGAAAACAAATGAAAGAACACCTAATGCAAGAATGTAAAGGAGTTCTTCTGAGACTCAGAATTAGCTGAACGTTGGTAGCTCTTCTGCATTTTTTGTAGTTCATAAGCAGTCTGTTCAAGCTAAATATGTTGCTTTTTTTAATTCACAATAGGTTGCAAATACATTGTCCCTTTAGATTTCTAAATCCTGTAGATGTAAACTTTTCAGGTGAAGTGTACATTGAGTGTTAAATGAGCATATGTACCCAGCTGCTTCTACCCTATTTTATGTGCTGATGTTTTTAGGTTCATGTATGTATGGTTGATGGCGATTTGTTTTATTTTCCTTATGGCCCGTGTTGTGGCTGAAAATGATTTACCACTCCCCTTTTCCTGTTAACAAATAAGTAGTTTTAGAAGTACAAATGAAGACATGCTGGAAATTCCAATCCTATGACCTATGGGGTTTGGTAGTAGCTCTCATCTTAATTGTCCTACTTGAGTGCTTAAGGATGCAGGTTCTTGGTAGTAGCTCTCATCTTAATTGTCCTACTTGAGTGCTTATGGACGCAGGTTCTTTAGTTGGTAGGTAAGGGCCAGTAGTTGCAATGCCATCACTCTTATGGGTCTCCTTTTGCTGACTGAATGCTTTGAGCTTTGGCATGGTGGTTGATGCTTTGCTTTGAGCTTTGGCATGGTGGTTGATTCTTGTCAGCCTTGTTATGGACAGTCTGTTTTTTCTTCAACAGTATTTTATCTAGAATACCTTAATCATACAGTAAATAATCTTAAATTAAACATTTAA
The DNA here is from genome assembly GCF_019279795.1 of Protopterus annectens. NCBI lineage: Eukaryota > Metazoa > Chordata > Ceratodontiformes > Protopteridae > Protopterus > Protopterus annectens. The sequence continues at coordinate 165,700,480 of NC_056747.1, read as the reverse complement.
AAATCTACTAAGTAAGGCTTACAGACTTGTCCAGCCCTGTGGCATAGAGTAGTAAAGCCCTTACTGTGCCCCAGATGACCTGTGTTCAGGTAGTGTCATGGGCAGTGGAGGGACCAGATGGGGGAGGGTGGGAATAAACCACTAAGATCCATCTGTGGGAGGGAGAGGCAACACTGGCTCATTGTTTAGAGCTATGCAGGATTCGAGCTGCAAGCAGTATACAATTTGGTCAGAAGATTGTGCATATGCAGAAGCATGCATTCACCTCATGAAGGCAGCAGTTATGGAACTCACAAGGCTGCCATGTGATGGGATTAGGGCATATACTCCATGGCACCAATATGACACTGCCAGCATCCTCAGTGGCCCTAGATTTGGGTTAAGTTCAGCCCGGGAGGTTAAGGTGGATCTGGTAAACCCAGTGATCAAGGAGAGTAATAGGTGTGTGGAAAAGGGAAATAGTACAGTCTAAAATTAAAGCCTAAACATTGTTGTACCATGAAATTTTACAACATCCAGGGATTACATCCATGAGATGTAACCTTACAGGACAAGTCCTATCCATTTCTAATACATTTAAATATTGTAGTCCCGCTGTCTGTGCAGTGTAATTACTGTTTCTCCTGTACCCTTCTCTTTGTTTAGGTTAATATTTCTTTTTCGTACCTGTTAAATACTGCTATTGCTTCTACAGACAGCATACTCAATATTTCCTCATAATATAACCAAGGTAGTCTTTTAGTCAAAAACATTACATAAGCTTCTCTGGTTATGTTCCTTCCCTCCTCTTACATGCTTCACTGGTTATATCAGTCTTAACTGAAGAATGAGATTACTTTTCTATAATCTCATGATTGCCGTTTGAGCATTAATGTGAGTAACAGTATTTCCTCATACAGGTATAGTTCAAACCTATCCTCCATTGCCAGCAAAAATAACTTGCCGGTTAATTCTGTCGGTAGTGAAAATAGTGTAGAGTTCATTTTGTACTTTTACCATAAAATTTTAAGAGAACAGGACATGTCCAAAAAATTTAATCCCAGGTACCCTTTTTCACCCGTAAGTAGTATGTTTATACCTCTGAAGCAGGTACTGTTGCCATACTAGAGTGTAGAAGTCCCGCTGTAAACATTTCCAAGTGAAGATTTTGAACTTCTCCTCTTTGCCAAATTTAGTTTAAATATGATTATTCTTGCATATAAGTCTTAATTTGCATTTAAGCCATGTACTTCAAAGTATAACTAATAAGAGGGAAGCACGCCCTTATTAAGGGGTGTCTTGATTTTTCTTTTTTGATTGATTTCATTGAAAGCTCTCTTACTGCATTTTGGATTGTTTAGACACGTTTTCAGCTGTCTAATGATGTCTTCAAAAGTTTTGTAAACATTTATGTAGGTATCATGCACAGACCCAAAATTTCCATTTACATATTCTTCATGTTCAAGCAAACATGCACACTTAAATAGACAGTTTACCTTACTGTCCACCAGAGCACAGATTTGCAGTCTAAACAGGCAAATAATAAGGTATTAAAAGCTTATTCAGAGCATTTCATAGCTTCGTTTTCTTTATTAATAAAGTGGAAGGTGGTAGGTGTTGAAATATGCACTCTTGGTTTGCAAGCAAAGAGATGTCCTCCTTTTGGATTCCACTGATGTTCTTTGTGGTTCACTTTTGCAGTCATCACTTGTGGGTTTTCCCTTCTGGGTAACTCTCGGCTGGCCTGAATACCAGAGTAAAAGATTTCCCTTCTGCATCGGCTGTTCTGAGTCTGTGGCTGATGTCAGGTTGTCAGGGCTGTAAAGGGTGACAGATGTCGCCATTACATCAGTCTTTCTTGTCGTGGAGCCCAAAGCAGAAGCAGTTTTGTGAGTGCATCTGCCGGCCATTCTCAGAGTAAGGAAAACCATCTAAAGCCAAATACCCTGTTGGGGAACATTTTCTTGCTTTTAACCTATGTCAGAGAAAATCAATAATTGTCTCAGATGTGGGAAACAGATCCCACATCGAGACTGCCATTCTCTGAGTCACTTGTTTAGGCCCAGACCACGACATCCCAGGGCGTAAGTTCTGTGCCCTGTTTAATGCTAGAACCATAAGAAGAGCTGAAATTGTAGCTAGGCATTTTAGTGAGTCTTTTTCTCAGTGTGATATGGCGTTGGCCTCAACCAGCTACTGACTTGCCTAGAAAAAAGAAAGACAAGGATAAAGATAGACCTCTGAAAGTCAGGCCCTCTGACCCGGATCGAAAGTCTGGTATTTTTCAACTCAGTGCTACAGCTGAACTCAGTGAGGCACCTTCGCAGCCCCTGACACCAGCTGTGGAACCATTGCAGGCATCTACCGAGACCCATTCGGAGTCCGGAATGCCGCTGGATCCACCTCCCTCTGCCGGTATGTCACCTCATTCTGAAGCTGTCGGGTCTGGAGCCACTTTGCAGGCACTGGCTTCCTTTGAGAGTCTGACTACCGAAGCCAGACTCATACCGATGACACCGCCGCCAGTTAAACTCACTTTGTATAAGACTACCGACCCGTCCAGGCCCAAGCCTAAAACTACCCCCAAAAGGACCCTCCCCAAGGACCCAGCCACCAACCCACACCTAGCCAGCCTGCTCCTCAGTCACAGCAACTGTTCAGAATGGCAGAAGACTTGACTCTTAAGGGAATCCAGCCCCACCCTTCCACCCCAGCCAAAAGAAAAACGGACACCTCCCCTGATGCCCTGTCTGACCAGGAATCAGAAGAATCTGTCCTTGAGGCGGCAGACATGGAAGACCAGCCCTTTGCAGCATTTGAGGACTCTGATGCTGGTGACCCAATTCCGTCCCCCCCGAGGACCTTTCTTTTGGGGAAACCTTAAATTCCCCTCTGAGAACACTTTCAATGGGAGTCCCAGGATTACTATCAGTGTAAGAAGTGACTCAGAGTTCCTTGACCTGCTCCAGCATAAACCTATGGCCATTTTACCTACCCTGGATGTAGAGGAGGATGTTTTTTAGAATCTTCCCTTTTACCAGATTCTCTCCCCCCAGCACCCAGAAAACCAGACCGATATTACAAGGGGCAAGACAACCACAGATAACTTTTCAAAAGCTCTACTGCAGACCCTGATGTCATTACTCAAGGCCCTAAGGGAGCTAGGGCAAGCTCATCTAAAAATCCCATCCCAGCTGACAAGGACAGAAGAGCTTTAAACAAAATGGGGAAAAAAGTATGCACTTCAGCCGCTTCAGCTGTAAGAGCCTTAAACTGTTAATTCCATATGCTGAAATTCCAACAAAATGTCCTCAACCTATTTAAACAGAAGTTAACTTCCATTCCAGACAGTAACACTACCAGAGAATTAACGGGCCTCATACAGTCTAGCTCTCGGGTACCCAAACACTCCTTGCATTGTGGTTTTGATGCCTTAGAAGCTTCTACCAGGGCTGCAGTCACAGGCTCAGTAATCAGGAGGGATGCCTGGTTAAGGGAGCAGCCATTGCCTGACCAGGTAAAATCCAAATTGGTAGACATCCCCTTAGATAAAGAACAATTGTTTGGTCCTAAAGTGGAAGAGGTCATTAAGAAAATGGAAGGCAAAGCCAAGTCCATACAAACTGACAAGGATTTCTTACATGTGCTACCTCCCAGGTTCACCAGAAACTTCCCCACTAAACACTGATCCTTTCCTTCTCGGACAAAACCAGTCCAGAGAAAGGGATGCAGAGACAGAACCCATAGGCATCAGTTCCATAGCCAGCAAAGATCCAGGCAGTGGTCCACTTCTGCTCCTAGGCAAGGGAGTTCTAAACCAACTCCCTTCTCCAAGGACTCTCAATGACTCTCTCCCCTCCCTTCTGCCCCTCAGGTCACCCAACAGGCTAGGATGACGACTTTCCCTCTTCCTAGAAAACTGGCAGGCCATCACCTCAGATCTGAGTCCTGAAAATTACCAGCGGGTACATATTCTATTTCAAAGAAAAGACAAAAAGGGCAGGTTGCCTAGATGTCCCTGCAAATCAGAGGACAGAAGCTGTTCATCAGATCAGAAAGCTTCATGCCCAAGGTCCTCTAGAACCTTTACCAAAGGAACAGACAGGAAAGGATTATATTATACTGTTCCTGGTTCCCAGAAAAGAGGGCACCTGGCACCCTATCCTAGACTTCTCCTTTACCAAGTGCTAGGCTCCAGTCATTGCATTTTGCAGACAGAAGGGCATGCACATTTATCCCTATTTCAACGATTGCCTCATACAGGCAGAAACCAAAGGAAAACTCCTGCAGGACATGTCCATTATGCAATCCCTACTAACCTCACTGGGATTCATCATCAATCTGGAGAAAGTCCCATCTGCAGCCCACACAAAGAATAACCTTCCTGGGCACCTCAGCACAAATGGCCGTCCTCCCACCACAGAAGCTTTCTACTGTCTTACTTCACCTAGCTGGCAAACAAAACCCACCTCACTGCCAGAAAAATCCTGCAGGCCCTGGGATACATGGCCTCCTGCATCCTCCTGGTACCCCTTGCCAGGCTGCACATGAAAAAATTGCAATGGTACCCAAAGAACCTCTGGTGCCAACACTCCCAGTTACTAAAACACCAACTCCCCCTGATTCATTGTCTAGGGAAGGCATTCCTATGGTGTTCCAAGGCTTACACTCTGAACAAGGGCCTTCCCTTTGTCCTTCTGCCACACCACCAAACCATAACCACAGATGCCTCAGACATTGCCTTGGGGAGCTCACAAAGAACACTGTGAACTCGGGCCTTTTGGGAACACTAGGTTCAGGGTCTTCATATCAACCTGAAAGAAATGCTAGCGGTACACAGAGCAATCCTAACCTTTCAAGAACATCTGTCACCAGGAGTCCTTTTAATCAAGACATTCAACACTGCTGTAATGTGGTACATCAACAAGTAAGGGGGCACCCATTCTTACCCCCTGTGTCGCTTAGTTATAAAAATCTGGCAGTCAGCCGCAAACCTGTAACTGGATCTGACAGCACAATACCTTCCAGGGAAACAAAACACCCTGGCAGACCAATTAAGCAGACAACTCCTTGATCCCCACGAGTGGCAGTTGCACAGGTAGACCTTCCTAAAGATCAGTCAAACCTGGGTGCAACCAGACATAGACCTTTTTGCAAGCTACCAGAACTGCCAGCTGACCAAATTGTGCTCGAGAGTTTCACCCAGAAGCTTGGAGGGTGGAAGTTCTCTCCTTCCACTGGGGCAGCCTGTTTGTGTACGCTTTCACCCCACTACATCTGATACCCAGGGTGCTGCTCAGGATTAGAGAGGAAGGACCAAGGGCTATCCTAATTGCCCCAGACTAGCCGAGGCAGCACTGGTACCCCATGCTGCTCAGCCTGAGCATGCACCCTTCCATCCTCCTACCACCCACCACAGACCTCACACAACAGAGAGGGAAGCTACTGCACCCAGGCCTGGCCACACTTAAGTTAACCGCATGGTTGATTCCTTAATGGCGGATAACACTTCACCCCTCAGCAAACAAGTGTTCAACATTATTAAGGAGGCCCGTAGACCCAGCATCAGAAAATCTTATTCCGCAAAATGGAAAAGCTTCACCTACTGGTGCAGCAGTAGTAGAGCCTCATACAAAACCAATGCCTCTTTAACACTGGCTCTGGACTACCTGGCAAAGCTTCTAGAAAAAGGGGTCGTCTTACTCCTCTATCAAGACTCATGCTTCAGCTATCTCAGCCTATGTCCAGGCGAAGCAGTCCTTGTTCTCTCAGCACCTTTTAAAACAGTTTCTCAGAGGTGTGGCTTACATCAAACCGTCTAGAAGGGAATCTGCACCAGCTTGGGATTTTAACTTTGTTTTAGAAAAGTTGACTCTACCCCTTTTGAACCAGCATCCTCAGCAGATCTCAAGTACCTGCTTTTTTGCTAGCCATCACTTCTGTCAGGAGGGCATCTGAGCTCCAGGCCCTCATGGGTACTGAGCCCTTCATCATTTTCCATGCAGACAGTGTTCTCTGAGAACCAAACCCCTCTTTTATGCCTAAGGTGGTTTCTGATGTAACACGCAACCAAATCATTCACTTAACAACTTTCTTTCCAAGACCTACCAATAAAGGAGAGAGAATTCTGCATACTCTGGGCGTACACAGACAATTGAGATTTTACCTTGACAGAACCAAATTAGCTACTGGTTTCATTCGCCCCTGGGGCAGAGAGGAAACTCGTTACAAAACAGACCATTTCTAAATAGATCTCTCATTGCATACAGTTCTGCAATGCCTTCCATGGAAATAGCCCTCCTAAATCCATCAGATCTCATTCCACTAGAGCAGCCTCTACTTCCACGGCCTTCCTGAGAGGAGTTCCTACCAAGGATATTCTGGAGGCTGCTACATGGACATCTATCCACACTTTCACTAAGCACTACCATATGTCTACTTTCTCCAAAACCAGGGCAGGATTTGAATCTGCAGTCCTGCAGGGCATGCTAGCATCTCATAACATATATAGCATGCCTCTACCCACTTCTTCAGCTGTGGGAATCTGACTGTAACAGTGACACACGAAGAACATAGCACAGTTGTGTACACTTAACATAAATGTAGATGTTCGAGTGTATTCATTGTTGCAGTCCTGTTTCCCTACCACCTTCCCCCGTATTTCTGTATCCTCTTAGGGGCTCCTGACTATTGAGGGCAAGAAAAACTGATGTAATGGTGTCTGCTGTCACCTTTTATAGCCCTGATGACCTGACGTCAGCAACAGACTCAGAACAGCTGACGCAGGAGGGGAATCCTTTACTCTGGTATTCAGGCCGACCAAGGGCTACCCAGCAGGGGTTTAACCCACAAGTGATGACTGCAACAGTGAATACACTCTAACATCTGCATTTATGGTAAATGTACAACTGTACATTTCCTTTCTTCCATAGGCAGAAAGTAGATCTCATGGTTACGTAGTCAGCATTTTTTGTTTTCAAAACAAACGCAACCAGTTCTCAAGTAATATATAGTGGCATTTATCAAGTAACCCCCAGCCTTCATTTTTTTAGTTTTGTTTTTCAAGTTTTACATTTAACTGGATTCATAGTTCATAAGAAGCTATATTAATGGGAATGTCCAGGACTACGTATGTGCACATATTGCTTGAAACTGTATTGATGTGGATTTCTTGTACATTTTAATTGTGTAATCATTGCATACTACCATGCGAGTGGTCAAGAAAGTCTTAGTATTGCCACTATTAAATGTAAATCCTAGCAGGATCCAGTATTACAGTATTCCGTAAAGGTTGCTACGCACTTTGCTTACATCTTGATTGAATGCACCAATGTACTTGAAATGTATTGTGCTGTAGAAAACTGTTACAAAGTGCTGTTCTATTAACAGAATGTTGATCCACGTTATTATTAGTTCTCCCATTTCTCCTCTAATCCATGCAGTAGTCCTTGTATTTTAAAATTCAAGTTATTGAATGCAACATGAAGTAATTGCCTCATTTAAGAACTACTTTTGAGTTGTGGCTTCCATTTTTAGTTACACTTGAAATAAAACATAATTGTCTTGAATTTTGAATGTTCACTGTAAACCCATACATAAGATGAATTCTGCAGCATATAGAGGAAATTGTTGTTCTGAATTAAGTTGTTAGTGCCTGTAATTATGGATATATGTTTTTATTTTTATTTAAATAATTTGTTTCATATCCGAGAATTACTCAACTGAATCTGTGTATTGAAATTTACTACTGCTGTATATTTGGCTGTCATTGTCAAACTTGGTTAGCTCACTTCCCTTTATTTATCTAGAAACACTAAACTGCATAAGATGTTCTGGCTGTTGTGTTTGTATCACATTTTATCGGTTGATCTTTTCTTCCCAGGCCAGCTTGACAAATGGCTCCATCTAGTGGGTATCTGTCAGTAAAATTAAAATTTTCGGCATGCAGACAAAGCACCTTTTTATCTTGAATATTAGCTAGACTTTTCCCAAGGAGAACCATTAAATCCTGTAGAGAGTACATTGAAACAAGTTTAAGCTCTGCAGTGTGTTATCTCATCATGTGTTAATGTTTAAGTTTGCAGAAGTAACTTTAACAAGTATTACACGCATTTTTTCTGTTCATCCTTAACAGGTGTGGTGCGTCGAGGATCCCGGGTCCCACTTGGAGAACTGCAGAGAGCAAACACTCAGGTTGAAAAGGGTTATCGGTAAGACAGCAGTAGTGTTTAAATTAACCAGAGTGTTTATTTTGTTTTATGCTGACTGAGTGGCTAGGCTGGTTCTAGGACCCTTTTCAACCATAATGAAGGTCAGATGGCATACACCGTTAACATGTTTTGGAAATCGTGAGTTAAAGTTTGCATAAAAAAATGATGCGATAGACAAGTTATGCAATGGTAACATGACACACTGGCCTACACAGAGTGGGAAAATAATACAAAGGCTAATAGACTACATTGGTAGAACACAACAAGGGGAAACGGAACACAAGCAGCATGGAAAATTTGACATTAATTTGGGTGGATATGTAGTGAAATTCATGATTTATCAAGATGGAACATTTATAAGAATGGACATTTTATTGGATGTAATCTTGGCAAACCTTGGGTTACTGGAACATTAGCATAAATAGGAACATTGGCAAGTTTAGAATATTAGCAAAAACTGTAACTGACAAAAAATGTTAGAAAAGAGGTAATGAAAGTGGGCATTTGGAGTGGTAAAAGCTTGCATGATTGAAAGGATGAGATATATTTAGATATGTAGCTGTTACACCGATAACACTAAGTATGTCTGAATGCTAGCACGAAAAAAAAAATCCTGTCCAAAATGGTACAGGTATTTCATAGAAATAAATGGAAATTGTGGGAACAATACACACAGAATAATGCTCAGGAGAAGAGGAGAGGAGTGAAGGCTTAGGGGAAGGCAGGAGTTAATTTATTTAATGTTTAACTGATGATTACAAAGAGAGAGAAGGTATATATGATGTATGAAGTGTATAAATGGAAAATGTTAATATGTTTTTCTTTTGTGTTAATGTGTTTGCATACATCTTAAGTGATAATTTATTAAAGGTGTTTAAACATGGCTGTGGAGATCTTCAGTCCTCTGTCAGAGCTATTGTGCCACCTCTTATCTATAGGTAAGCAGGATATCAAATGAGGTTCACTTCCTGTTGCTCTTAAATTGAGAGTTAGGTCGTGACTATTACCCTATTTGCAATCCCCTCTCAGTAGATGCAAGCTGATGTCCCTCAGGTGAGACATAATTGTTCTGTTGGTTCCCCAAGGTACGCATGTGAATGAGCTTCATCTGCTAAATTCTGTGTTCTTTATTAGGTAGGTGCAGGGAAACTTATTAATATTGTTTTCTTCGGTGGGTTCGATATGATCCGTTGAGTCATTGATGCAGCATACAAATGAAGACGTGCCGTAAACTGTCTTTAATGCCTCCCTCGAGATGTAAGCTTTTGTTGAGCATTAAGACATCACTGAAGACCTCCAAAAGGGATGCGAAGCCCCCCACTGTTGAGAGTAGTTGCTTAGAGGAAAGAAGGCATCCAGATGATAGACTGACTGCAAAAATCATGTTTGCTGTCTTCTTTTTTTCTCTGGTGCTATTTTGAACTACAGTAAACTCTCTGTTAACATGCTCCCATGGGGATTGGTAGACGCCGGATAATTGTATATGTTCTTCGTGTTTCACTGTTGCAGCCATCACCTGTGGGTTATCCATGCTGTGGTAGCATTTGTCCGGCCCGAATACCAAAGTCAGTATTTTTCTGCGGCTGCTGCAGTCAGTCACCTGTAGTCTGATGTCAGGTCATTAGTGCTATAAAGCAAGGCAGCCAACGGCATTACATCAGTCTTTCTTGCCGTGGAGCCCCGTAACAGAAGCAGTTCGTACGAGTGCAGGTCGGTCGCTACCCTAGTTTGAATTTCAGCTGAAAACGTCTAAAGCGAAGTACCCCGTTGGGGACCCTTTTTTCTTGCACGAACTGATGTCTGAAAAAGTTAATAATTGTCTTGCCTGTGGAAAACAGATCCCATACTGAGACTTCCATTCTTACTGCGTCACGTTTAGGCCCAGACCACGCCGTTCCTAGTTCTGTGCCCTCTTTAATGCGAGACATTCGCCGTAGAGCTCTTATTGTAGACAGTTATTTTCATGTTCCATCTTCGCATTCCGATATGGCATCCATCAGCCAACAATCCATGGACATTCCAAAAAAACTTAGAGATAAAGATAGAGACAGACCACACAAGGATAAGCCTTCCGACAATTCTACCACTAAGCAGGTCATCAGTTCTCCAGAATTCAGTGAGGCACTTTCACAGCCCGTGATGCCCGATTCGATATTTACGCAGGCCTCTACTCAGACCCTTTCCCAGTTAGGTATGCTGCAGAAATCTTCATCTTCCAAAGCTTTGGCTGTCTCTGCCTTGGTTGGGTCCGAAGCAGCAACACAGGCACTGGCTTCCAAGGAGGCCTTTCGCACTACTGAATCTAGACAAAAAACAATGTCTTCTCATCCGACTACTGTTTCTATCAGACCGACAGATTCTCTCAGGCCTAGAAGCCAGGCCACCACTAGAAAATCTGCTTCTAGCCACCATCTTGCTCCTGCTTCACCACCTCAAGCACAAATGCTTAAAATGGCAGAGGATCTCATCTCCCTTAACTGGCGTAGTTAAGCCACAACTTCTGAAATGAAAAGGCACCCTTCTCCAGAAATTGACAGAACAGTGTTCTGTGGAATCTGACTATTCAGATTTTGAAGAGGAACAGCAACCTCTGACTGCTTATGAGGATTCAGATGCAGAGGAATCTATCCCTTCTGCCTCCCGTCCAGAGGACCTTTCCTTCCGGGAAACCCTTCACACCCTCAGGGAACATTTCCAGTGGGAATCTCAGGACTTCCCCCAGTCTAAAAAAAAGACTTACAGAGTTTCTGGACCTGCCCCAGCACAGACCCCTGGCCACCCCCACCCCCCATTTTAGAAGTGGTGGATGATGTTTTCCATGAATCCAGCTTAGCCCCTGACACCCACCTACTCCCAGTAAACCTGACAGGTATTACAGAGTACCAGATTCTCACAAATACCTGTACAGAAATCCTGCTGCAGAGCCAGAAGTCATTACGCAGGGACCTAAAGGAGCTAAGAATCCTACTTCTTCTGACAAGGACTCCAGAGCTCTGGACATATGGGGTAAAAAAAAGTATACACCTCTGCAACCTTAGCTATCAGAGCAGTCAGTTGTCAGTTCCATTTGTTAAAATATCAGCAACACACTTTGGAACTATTAAAACAAAAGATTTCTACCTTTCTTTACTGTGCCAATTCATAAGAGTTAGATTTACTGCACTCTACTTGTCAAGTGGCCAAATACTCATTACATTGTGGATATGACATCCTAGAAGGCTCTAGCAGGGCAGCAGTGACATGATCTGTCATTAAGAGACATGCATGGCTGAAGGAACAACCTCTCCCTGGTCATGTCAAGTTTAAACTTATTGGTGCACCCCTGGATAAAGAGCACTTGTTTGGAGGAAAAGCAGAGGAGGTGCTTAAAAGGATAGAAGAGAAAGCAAAATATATGCAAACAGTAAAAGATTTCTTTCAGGTTCAACCTCCCATGTTCAGCAGGAGCTTCCCTCTAAGCACTGGTCATTCCCTGCACCTGGCAGACAGGTCCAAAGTTAGCCCCGCAGGGACAGACCATCCAGGCCCCAATCCCAGGGCCAGCAGAGAAGCAAACAGTGGGACCACTTCCACCCCTAAGGCAGGGAGTTCTAAGCCACCCTTCTATGGCAAAAATTCATAATGACTCCCCCCTCCTCCCTCTGCCCTTCCTTCACTCACCAAAAACTAGGAGGAAGGCTCTCCCTCTTCAAAGATAATTGGCTTTCTGTAACAAAGGACCAATGGGTCTTAAAGATTATTTTTCAGGGATACAAATTCTCTTTCAGCGAACTCCCAATTCCAAGAAGCAACCCATACTTGCCTCCAAATCAGTGGGCAGAGGCATTGAAACAGGTCCAAACTCTCATATCCCAGGGGGCAATAGAACCTGTCTCCCTAGATCAAGCAGGCAAAGGTTTTTATTCCGGACTATTCCTTATTCCCAGAAAAGAGGGCACTTGGTGCCCCATCCTGGATCTGTCCATTCTGAACACCTCCCTGGTGGTCCCCAGATTCAAAATGCTCACTTTGCAGCAGCTGCTGCCTGTGCTAGCAAAAAATGCCTGGTAATGACCCTAGACCTAAAAGATGCCTACCTCCACATCCCCATAAGGGAATCCTGCAGGAAATTCCTGCACTTCAGAGCAGGATCACAACACTTTCAGTTCACTGCACTGCCCTTTGGCTTATCTACTGCACCCAGAGTATTCACCAAATGCTTAGCCCCTGCCATAGCAATTTGCAGACAAAGAAATATTCAGATTTACCCTTACCTGGATGACTGCCTCATTCAGGCAGAGTGCAGAGAAAAGCTGCTCCAGGATATTCTCTTTGTCAGATCCCTCCTAACTTCCCTAGGGTTCACCATCAACGAGAAGAAATCAAAGCAAACTCCCACCAAGGAAGATCATTTTGTTGGGAGCTCTGCTAGACACAGCATCCCAAATTACCTTCCTATCACCCGAAAAGCAAAGCTTCCTGCCTCTCTATTTTATCTAGCTTGCTTCCAGAAGTCACCTCAACGCAAAGAAGTTCCTGCAAGCCCTGGAATACATGACATCTTGCATCCTTCTAACTCCTTTGGCCAGGCTTCACATGAGAAAACTTCAGTGGTACCTAAAGAACCTTTGGTGCCAGCACTCTGTCTCTAGCGACCCCTCTCCCTCTGATCCCAAGTATAAACGTAGAGTTTCTCTGGTGGACAGAGGCCTGGGCCAAGAACAAGAGTCTTCCCTTCATCCTCTGCCCAACTAGCCAGACCATCACCACTGATGCCTCGATGCCTCAGACATTGCTTGGGGCATACACCTAGCAGGCAGATGCACCCAGGTTCCTTGGTATGCCCAGCACCTTCACTTACACTTCAATCAGAAAGAAATGATGGCAGTCCAAAAGGCTCTGACATCCTTCAAACCCCATGTCAGGCCAGGGGTGGTCCTTATCAAAACAGACAACACCACAGTAATGTGGTATATCAACAAACCGGGGGGCAATCTTATCCTCTGTGCAAACTAGCCATGAAACTCTGGCTGACAGCTGCCTCCATGGGTCTACACCTAATCGACCAATAACTACTAGGGGTCAACAACACCCTGGCAGACCACCTAAGCAGAAACTTACTGGACTTCCACAAATGGCAACTTGACAGGGAAATCTTTCTGCAAATCAGTCAGGAGTGGGTGACTCCGGAGGTGGATCTATTTGCTTCGCACCTCAATCACCAGATGCAAAAGTTCAGTACCAGGGAGCATCACCTCCTAGCGTGGAAGGTGGATGCCTTGACCTTCCACTGGAACTCCCTCTTTGTGTATGCGTTCCCTCTTCTGCCTCTAATTCTCAAGGTACTGATCAAAATAAGGGAGGAGAGACCAAAGGCCATCCCCATTGCTCCCGATTGGCCCAGGCAGCATTGGTGCCCCTTACTGCACAGCCTGACCTTACAACCCCCCAAGTAGCTTCCCTTAATCTCACACCTCTTGAACCAGGTGTGAGGGGGGAAGATACTGCACCCAGACTTGCAGAACCTCAGTCTTTCAGCATGGCTTATATCTTAAAAGCTGACAGAGTCCCTGTTAAGCAAACAGGTCCTAGACATTATCACAGAGGGCCCAGCACCAGAATATCTTATGCAGAGAAGTGGAAATGATTCTGCTCCTGGAGCCAGTCCACAGGGGCCAGTACCTCACATCCATCCTCTTGTCTTGGATTACCTGGCTGTGTTGCTCAAAAGTGGCCTCTCCTTCTCTTCTGTTAAACTCCATGCCTCAGCCATTTCAGCCCATTATGATTTATACCTACCCCTCTTCTCTCATCCTTTGATTAAACAGCTCCTCGGAGGGGCTTCTAATATTAGACCTCCCAGAAGGCCCTTCCACAGCAGCCTGGGACCTGAATTATGTTTTAGAAAAACTAACCTTACCTCCTTTCGAACCTGCTGCTTTAACAGAATTGAAATACCTCTCCTGGAAGACTGCTTTCCTACTAGCTTTTTCACCTCAGTCAGAAGGGTTTCAGAACTTCAGACACTCATGGCTGTTGAACCCTTCAGCATTTTCTATGCAGACAGGGTCTCCCTGAGGACTAACCCCCTCCTTTATTCCTAAGGTGGTATCTAATGTGACCCTCAACCAGGTCATACACCTACCCACCTTCTTTCCCAACCCTCAAAACAAGGAGGAAATAATTCTGCACTCTCTAGACATGCACAGACAGCTCAGATATTATCTGGAGTACACTAAACCCTTGAGAAAAAGACCAGCTGTGGGCCCCCCCCCCAAAGTCTGTTCATACTCATTCCACTAGGGAAGCCTTATTTTCCTCAACCTTCCTCAGGAGAGTCCCCACCAGGTACGTCTTGGAAGCTGCCACCTGGACTTCTGTCCATACCTTTACAAAGCATTACCACCTACCTCTTTTTTCTAAGTCTAGGGCAGGATTTGCTTCTGCAGATGTTCTTCGTGTTTCACTGTTGCAGTCATTACATTTGGGTTATCTGCTTGCAGGTAGCCCTCAGTCGGGCTGATTAACAAACACTTGGATCCTGCATCTGTTGCTGTCCCTTCTTCCATGACGTCAGGTTGTTAGGGGGTTTAAAACATGCAGCCGACGCCATTACATCAGTCTTTCTTGCCGTGCGGTGCCCGAAGCAAAAGCAGTTCGCAAGTGCAGGTCGGCCGACTCCTGAAATTTTCGTTTTCGAGTTTCAGATCCTAAGTCTTCAAATAAAGCTAAGTAGCCCATTGGGGAAACCTTTTCTTGCTCCTTACCGATGTCAGTAAAAGTTAATAATTACATTACTTGTGGAAAGCAAATACCTCATAAAGATTTTCATTCGTACTGTATTCCTTGGTTAGGCCCTGACCACAACGTACCTTGCTGTCGATTTTGTGCTTTATTTAATCAACACACTATCTGTCGTCAGTATATTTTCACCTCTAAATATTTCGGTTCTCTGTTTAATTATCCAGAAATGTCGTTGGTTAGCCATTCGATTACCGGGATTCCGAAAAAACGCAAAGATAAAGATAGGCCGACGAGGTCCAAAACTGCCGACAACGCTTCTCCTAAGCCAGTCGCCAGTTTGCCAGTACTCAGTGAGGCGCTTTCACAGCCCCTGATACCTTCTACTTATGATTCATAGGCCTCTATTGAGACCCATTTGGAGTCCGGCATGCTGCGAGATGCTTCAACTATGGAACCTGCAGATGTCTCTACCGGATGGGTTCGGAGCTACTGTGCAGGCACCGGCTTCTGAGGGTGTATTCAGGCCTACGAACTCGCATATTAAACAGACACCTCCTTCTTCACTTAGGCCTAAATCTCGAACCATGCCTAAAAAACCGACGCCCAGGCCACATTCTCAGGCCTCTATGCCTGAAAAACACATAATGATGGCTGAAGATCTAATAATTCTAATGAGGGATAGCCAACTCCTCCCCCCCCCCTTCTAAGAGGCTTAGGACTGAAGTTGTTTATGAATCTTCTGACCAGGATTCTGTTTTTTATGATTCTTCTGATGATCTGGATTTGCCTTTATCTACTTATGAGGATTCTGATGCAGAGGACTCTATTCCCTCTGCTTCCCCTCCAGAGGATTTCTCTTTTGGTGAAACCTTACATACTCTAAGGGAGCATTTCCACTGGGAAAGCTAGGATTTTTCTGATTCAGAAAAGAGGCTCAGGGATTTCTTACTCCTGCCTCAGCGTAGGCCTTTAGCTATACCTCCTGTACTAGACATTGTTGATGCTTTTTCGGGATCTAGTTTGGCCCTTGATTCCTTGTCTCCTTCTCCCAGAAAACCTGACAGATACTACAGGGTGCCAGAGTCACACAAGTTCCTTTTTAAAAATCCTGTTGCAGATCCAGAAACTATTTCTCAGGGGCCCAAGGGCATTAAGGCTTCTACTGCTAAAAATCCTACCCCTTCTGATAGGCTCCAGGGCGCTGGATAGATGGGGTAAGAAGGTTTACACTTCTGTGACCTTGGCTAGTAAGGCTTTAAACTGCCAGTTTCATATGTTAAAGTATCAGCAACATGTTATTGGATTGCTTAAACAGAAAATTATGTTGATTCCTGATTGTGTGGAAAGTAAAGAATTACAGGATTTAATGCATTCTGCTTAACAGGTTGGAAAACATACTATACAATGTGGTTTTAATTCATTAGAGGCCTCTTGCAGGGCTGCTGTTACTGGGTCTGTGCTCAGAAGGCATGCTTGGCTTAAGGAGCAATCTTTACCTCATCATGTTAAAGCTAAATTGTTGGATGCTCCCTTAAATCAGGACCACCTGTTTGGCAACAAGGCTGAGGAAGTTCTTAAAAAGATGGAAGATAAAGCTAAATCTGTGCAAAGTGTTAAAGATTTCTTACAAGTTCAGCCTCCTAGATTTAGTAGGCACTGGCCCTCTAAAAATTGTTCCTTTCCATCCCCTTCCAGATCTTCTCAAACCAAACCCAGACACAGCAGGAACCCCAAGTTTCAGTCCTAGGGGACACACAGGACTAAGCAGTGGGGGGCCTCCACTTCCAAATCTAGGAGTAATAAGGCTCTCCCCTATGGTAAACTGTCAATGACTTCCTTTTAAAATTTTCAAGCACTTATCAACTGACTGCCCCTTTGGGGGGAAAGATTGCTCTTCACGCAAAGAACTGGGAGTTCATTACCCAGGACAAATGGGTTTTAAATATAATGTCCCAGGGATACAGATTTCACTTCTAATGTTGCCAATGCCAAACAGGTGGCCGGACCTACCCCCAAACCAGTGGGCAGAGGCCCAAAAACAAGTACTTTCTCTCTCAAGTACGGGGGCTATTCAGTTGGTACCAGAAGAGGAAAAGGAACAAGGTTTCTACTCGAGACTTTTCCTGGTACCCAGAAAAGACCATTCATGGCGTCCTATCCTGGACCTGTCTACTACTGTCTACTCTAAACACCTTTTTGGAGATTCCATAATTCAAGATGCTGACTCTTCACCAGTTACTTCCTGTGCTAGGCAAAGACGCCTGGTTGGCAACACTAGATTTAAAAGAAGCATACCTGCACATCCCAATCAGGGAATCTTGCAGAAGATACCTACGCTTCTTTGCACTGCCCTTTGGCTTATCTACTGCGCCCAGGGTATTCACAAAGTGCCTAGCTCCAGTTATTGCATTTTACAGGCAAAGAAATATTCAGATATACCCATACCTGGATGATTGTCTAATTCAGCAGAAAGCCAGGACATACTTTTGAATCATTTGACCTTTGTACAAAGGGTTCTAACCTGTCTGGGGTACACCATAAATGAAAAGAAATCTCACCTGGTACCCTGTCGTCAAATTATATTCCTGGGAGCAAGCTTGAATACAACTTCCCAGATGGCTTGCCTCACGCCAGAGAAACAAATTCATTTCACAACCTACTTCAAACAAATGGCCACAAAAACCCTGCTATCTGCAAGAAAAATACTGCAAGCCTTGGGGTTCACGGCCTCCTGCATTCTTCTAATTCCATATGCAAGACTGCATATGAGGAAACTACAGTGATATCTAAAAAGCCTATGTTGTCAACATTCCCAGGATCTAGAAGCAATGATTCCTATCATACCTTGCTTACGCCTAGAGTTCCTTTGGTGGGCAGAGGCCTGCCACCAAAACAAGGGACTACCCTTCACACCACCCCCTGCTGCCCAAACCCTAACAGACGCATCAGACTATGCATGGGGGGGCTCACCTGGCTGGGAAGTGCATTCAGGGCAAATGGAACCCAAGTCAAATGCACCTGCATATCAATCAAAAAGAAATGTTAGCTGTACAGAATGCTCTGACAGCCTTCAAGGACCACATTCTTCCAGGACAACTAATGGTGAAGACTGGCAACACCACTGTTATGTGGTACATAAACAAGCAGGGGGGGTACACATTCTTACCCCCTCTGCAGACTAGCCACAGCGTTATGGAACACAGCATTGAGCTACCAAGTGCACCTACAAGCTCAATTCCTGCTAGGAAAATTAAATACACTGGCAGATTTACTAAGCAGAAACCTCATTGGACCCACACTAGTGGAAAGTGGAGCTAAGGATTTTCAACATGTTGACAAGCAAATGGGGGAGCCCAGATATAGACCTGTTTGCCTCTCCCCGGAACTACCAGTTGGACAAATTTTGCAGAAGAACTCCCCACAAACAAGCCTGGAAAGTGGATGCTCTGTCCTTCAGCTGGAAAAACCTATCAGTCTAGGTCTTTCCCCCTCTGCCTCTGCTCTCCAAATACTACTAAAATCAAACAATATAAACCAAGGATGATTTTGATTGCTCCAGACTGGCCACGTCAACACTGATACCCACTCCTGCGCAATGTGTTACTCTTATCCCCATGGCACCTGCCTCAGACTCCTTTCCTGTTGTCCCAGCAGGAGAACCAGATTCTGCACCCTCAGCTTCTAACACTGAACCTTGCAGTCTGGTTAATTACCTAATCTCTCCTTTACCATCCCTCAATAAACCTGTGATCGATATTTTAGAGGCAAGGAGGCCTAGTACTAGAAAATGTTATGCTGAAAAATGGAAAATATTCTGCCTGGATCCATTCTCAAGGGATGAGCACAGCAGCGCCCAATTTACCTCAGATTTTACAATACTTAACTGAGATGCTTTACAAGGGCCTGTCTTTTTCCTCCATTAAAATCCACGCCTCAGCCATTTCAGCTCATTATAACACAGAACTCTTCTCTCATCCACTGCTCAAGCAGTTCTTCAGAGGGGCCAAAAATTTGAGACCACCCAGGAGAGCTCCAACCCCTGCCTGGGACCTTAACTTTATTTTGGAGAAACTCACTCTACCTCCTTTCGAGCCAGCTGCTACTGCGGACTTAAAATTTCTTTCTTGGAAAACAGCTTTCCTTTTAGCAGTCACTTCAGCTAGAAGGGTATCTGAATTACAGGCCCTTATGGCAGTGGAGCCTTTCATCATCTTTCATGCGGACAGGGTGTCCCTCAGAACCAATCCATCCTTCATGCCCAGTCCATCCTTCCTGCCCAAGGTGGTATCCAGTGTGGCTCTTAATCAGTCCATTCATTTGCCAACCTTCTTTTCTAATCCACAGAATAAAGGGGAAACGGATACTGCATTCCTTAGATGTGCACAGACAACTTAGATTCTGCTTGGACAGGACTAAATCTCAAAGGAAATCTGAACAACTGCTGGTGGCATTTGCTGCAGGGACAGAGGGGAAGGCTATTTCAAAACAAACCACTTCTAAATGGATAGACCACTGCATTCATTTCTGCTATAAGCACTATGGAAAACCTATCCCCCAGGGCATCAGACCGCACTCCACCAGGGCTGCATCTACCTCTACAGCCTTTCTCAGAGGCATCCCTACCAGGGACATCCTAGAAGCTGCTACCTGGAGTTCTGTACATACTTTTACCAAGCATTATCATTTGCGAATTTTCTCTAAATACAGAGCTGGCTTTGCCACTGCAGCCTTGCAGGGACTTATAGCTGGTCCTAATGCTATTTAAATTCCTCCTCCCCAACCATAGCTTTGGGAATCTACCCAAATGTAATGACTGCAACAGTGAAATGCGAAGAACATAGTACAGTTGTGTACACTTACCATAAATGTAGATGTTCGAGTGTATTCACTGTTGCAGTCCTAGTTCCCCTCCCTCCAGCCCCCTTACTTCTTTTGGTTATACCTCTACTTTCCTTTACTATGCTTAAAAGCTTCTTGGTGTATTTGCTTTATTGGTGGGGGTATATCATTGTACATTTATATTTAATTGCTTCCCATTAGAGGGGCACCTGACATCTGGGGCAAGAAAAACTGATGTCATGGCATCGGCTGCATATTTTATACCCCTGATGACCTGATGGTCATGGAAGAAGTACAGCAACTGACGCAGGATCCAAGACTTTGTTAATCAGGCTGACTGAGGGCTACCTGCAAGACGATAACCCAGATGTAATGACTGCAACAGTGAATACACTCGAACATCTACATTTATGGTAAGTATACACAACTGTACTTACTGCAGGGCTTGCTGATCCATGCCTAGGGCTCTAATCTGTCCTTCCACCCCTCTCCTCAACTTTGGGAATCCTCCCATAGGTGATGACTGCAACAGTGAAACACAAAGAACATAGTACAGTTGTGTGCACTTACCATAAATGTAGATGTTCGAGTGTATTCACTGTTGCAGTCCTGGTTTCCCTCCCTCCATCCCCCATATATCCTCTTCCTATAGGGGAACCTAAGCTTCCCATGGTGGCTTTTAGCCGCCAGGACCACTTTAGCCTATTTCCTTGTGCGTCTGACAGGTTAGGGCAATAAATTGATGTAATGATGTCTGCTGCCTTGCTTTATAGCACTGATGACCTGACGTCAGACTATAGGCGACTGCAGCCGACACAAAAAAACGTTGACTCTGGTATTCGGGCAGCCGATGGCTACCACCACAGCAGGGATAACCCACAAGTGATGACTGCAACAGTGAATACACTCGGAACATCTACGTTTATGGCAAGTGTACACAACTGTACTTTTCTGGTTGCTTGAGAGTTGCTATTAAAAATAGGCCTGACTAATACTGTACCTTATACTATTTGTTTGGTTTGACTTGTTCTTAGGTTGGGGAGAGGGAATTTATTCCGGTCTTCCTTTTAAAACTCAAACTCTAAAAATGTAAGGTATATTTCTGCAGACGGGGGGACAAAGTGCAACACATGAAAATTGTACTGTATTTCTTTGATATATTTTTTTTTTGGTTGCTTGAGTTCCAGTTAACTGAGAGTTTACTCTGTCTTAAAGTGACAATCTTAGAGTTTAAAATTCTAACCTGAAGAAACTTGATCTGCTACCTCCCAGTTGTCACCACCCACTTAACACAACAACTGTACTACTAGTTTAAATTTACTTTCGCAGCCTTGTTTTCATGTCCTCTGGTGAACACAATTAACAATATTCAGTTCTTCTCAAAGCTTTCAGTCCCCGATCAGTGGAAAACAATAAGGTTATTAGATTTTTTTGTGCATTTGTGGTGGGGATGATTAGGCAAGGCTCTTAGTGTTTACTTTTTATGATCTTGTCAAAAAGCTTTTCTTACTTGTGCAGCTCTTTATTTCATTTATTCATTTTGCATAGCATAACTGGGAGCAGTATTGTCAGAAAACAGTAGAGTTTACTGAAATCATACAAAATCTTCGCAGTCTGTTGAACATATTCCCCTTACTCTGTTGTAAAGCAATCTCAGAATTAGTACTTGTAACTGTCACAGATTGCCATACTGTACAGCCTTTCACACACTTTTTTTTTTTTACAGTGGGTCAGGAAACCATTACTCTTGGCTAGTATTCAGAAATCAAAAAACAAAACATAGGCTCATAGGTAGGTACATTCCTAAAAGGCTACCTTTTTTAGGATAAAAAGCACAGGTGAAACTAATGAATGAGTCAGTGAAAGCTGCTAAGTACAACTGCAGTTTGAGGTGAAATTTGACTGACCATTGAAACTTCCTGTAAGCACCCCTCCCCCAACCCCTCAGCTAAAGCGGGGGCATGCATAGAAAGATAGATTGAAAATGTAAACAAAGACCAGAATCAAAACAAAAAAAAAATTGGGACTGTTCCTTTAAGAACATTGTGTATCTAGGCACTAAGCATTCCTGTCTCACCTTTTAGGTGACACTGTTTTGAGGGTGTTTCTTCATGTTTGTCCTAGCCTGAAGCACTGTCACTTAAGGTGGTTAGCTTCTGGGTGTAATGCAGAAAGGCAATTTTCCATGCTTTAGAATTGCACAGGCCATGCTAAGAACATCATTCCATGGTATCACAAAAAGAAGAACACAATCACAGGGTAAGGTATCACCTCACAAATAAAGACAAGTCCAAAAGAAGAGAGGTAGATACGCCACAACAATCGAAGCAAACCAGATGAGCAACGTGGAAATAGAAGCAAAGTCTGATGAAGCATTCTAAGTGACGCGAAAGTGCTTACTTATTCGAATAAAGGATTTTTGCTTCTATTTCCACGTTGCTCGCCTGGTTTGCTTCGATTGTTGTGGCGTATCTATCATTCCATGGTAGATTAATCAGTTTTAGTGGAACTGCTGATGTCTTTTGATGGGGTTTGGGTATTAGATTCTGCACAATCTGTAGCTGGTTCCCTGGTGACTTAAAGAGCAGACTTAGGGGATGTTTTTTGAATCTTTATTTAAATATTCAGCATTTGCATTGGTTGTACAAGGTTTCACATGGTCACTCATTTTCTCGATGATGATGGGCATAGAGGAGCCCACTGGTATATCATCATTTGAGAACTGCACATGAGATTCTGTTGCTCCACACTAGGTGGCTCTCATGTCCAGCACAAAGTGCTTGTATATGACCTTTCTTAATGTCTGTAATGTGGTAGCTGGGGTGGCAGTAAGCTAGAATTTCTCTTGTCACATGGGTCACATTCAGCTGGAAAAGTCTTCCCTACTTCTGATACAGTGCATCCCTTTTTTGACGGTTATGTAACTTTTCATCAGTGAGAGTCCATGAACGCTGGGTAATGGGATTATCTTGTTCATTGACTTCAGCAGATTCGGGTTTGCCTGCCTTCCTAGAGGTTATTGCAGTGGCAGTATTCACATTTTCTGTTATCCATGAATACCACAGGGTAGTATTCACGTGCCTTCTAAAAGTATTACTACTGACGTCATAGAGGTCATCCTTTCACCTCTAGGAGTTCAGTGGTACCCACGTTATGCTTCATCCCAACAGTGTGGAAGTAGTAGGAAAAATATATATTCCCAGTGATTTAGTTATGGGATTCCTTTTTTTGCTTTTTCCTGCTTTGGCCCTGCCCTTCTTCTGCTGGCGAAATTATTCACGTAAAAGGTAGTATCTCTTTCTGACCCCCTTTGCTGGAACACAAGACTGTGGCTCCAGATACTCCTAATTGTGACCTTTCCTGATATGATTCCAGTCCAGATGATAACTTGTGGCACCGTACAAGATCTAGTTGAAAGTGTGGGTTTTGCAGTAATTCATGTTCATCCTCCTGATTTCTTTAGGAGATATCGGATGTGTTCAAAGCTGTCAAGAAAACATTCTACTCAGGCCAGACACAAGTACAGGTGCTTCTCCAGTCAAGCCAAGAAGTTGTCGTCTTCCTTGATCTGTCCATGTCATTTCTTTCCATGTCTAGAATCATGTCTGCCATCTCAGATCCTGTAGGAAGGCGTGACTATGAGCCAGTCTATACTGACAAAAACATTTTTGAATTTTAATCCTGTGTATCTGACGTGTATTAAGTTATGGTGAAGCTGGTGAATCTGGGAATCTTGAGGCAATGTTACAACTGCCTCATGTACACAAACAACCCTCTCCTCCTCCCAACAAATTCCAACACATAAGAGATGCAACCATATAGCCAAACTGGAGGCTAAGCTCTCTCAACTCAGTACTGGCATAACCAGTCAGGAGGAGAAGGAAACCACACTCACTACAATTCCAGTCTCACATAGACCTACCACGACAGCAAACCAAACACATAATCACACAAAAACATACTCGGAGGCTCTAAATAAAGATCTGCCTAAGCAGCAGAGACCTCCAAAGCAGACACCCAAGCAACCGCTACCCCAAAACAAAACAAAACACGTGCAACACGTATCTCACAAAGCCAGTGTGCCGAACAGTCATAGCCCTTAAGACTATACAACACACCTGATACACTTGTAATAGGTGACTCTATCGTCAGGCACACTGACGTCCCGCTCACCAGGCTCTACAAGGAGAGGGTCACGGTGAGCAGCCTGTCGGGCGCTGGGATCCGCCACATAACACAAGCACTTGGGTCACTCCAAGGCAAGTACAAATATGACTCAGTCATTGTCCATGCTAGTGTGAATGACCTGAGAAGTACCTCCCTGGACTACATGAAAAGAGACATAGAGGAGCTCTCTGAGCATGTAGCCCAGGCCGGTATGACCCTGACCTTGAGTAGCATCTTACCCTCACCAAGAATGATGCCACAATATGAAGACAAGATGATCAATTTCAACAATTGGCTTAAGTACTGGTGTCATTCAAAGGGGATCCAATGCCTGTCAGCTTGGGATGATATGCTCGACAAGCCACGATGCTTCGCTAGGGACGGCTTGCACCTGTCACCCCTGGGCTTTCGGATATTGGCAAAGGCTCTTGCTACCCCCATAGTGCCTTTTTTAGGCAAGGCTCAGAAGACAAACCCACCTCCATAGGTATCACAAGGGATAAGAAACTAAGAGTAATGCTACTCAACGCCAGAAGTATAAACCTCAAGATGCATGCACTCGAAACTCTCCTTGGCATGGAGAACATCGATATCTGTGCAGTAACAGAAACCTGGTTCAGGGCTCCCGGGAGCACCCCAGCACTACCAGGTTATACCTCATACCATGCTTTTTGGCCCCAAAACTTGGACTGAACCACAAAAGGATGGGGAGTATCGATATTCATCAAAGATACCCACACCTCCAGGTTGGTGGCAAAGCACGAAGCATCAGAGACTATCCATGTGCAACTAACAGTGGGTAAATCTGCCTTCCAGTTTATAGCCTGCTATAGACCACCCTCCCAAACCCAGGAACCCCACTCGGCCTTCCTGAGAACACTGGAAAATATGAAGGTCTCTCCAAACACCATTATATTGGGCGACTTCAACTACCCAAACATAGACTGGGAGCATTACTCTAGCTCCAACACCCTAGCCCAAAGGTTCCTAGAATTTATAAACTCAAATGCTATGGAACAACTTGTTACCACTCCCACAAGAGGGAAAACATACTGGACCTGATCATCACCAACATGGGGACTCTATGCTCCAGACCAGAAGTGTATCCCTCACTGGTAAGATCAGACCATAAACTAATCTCACTGGATATTCACATCCCGACCCCACCCCCTGCCCAGAAAACCACAGTAAAAAACTTCTCTAAAGCAAATTTCACACTCCTCAAAACCGAGGTGGAATCCTTCAAAGCCCCCTTGCCTGTGGAAAATACGGCCCAGACCACAGAATCCTTTATAAACGCATTCTATGAACACCTTCAGGAATGCATGGATCATGTGATCCCAAATAAAACCAAGACCCAATCCTCCAAAGGCAGACGTCCTGTCTGGTGGACCCCAGCCATAAACTATACAATAGAAGGAGGAAGCTACTAATTGATAGAGCAAAATCCCAAAAAGGGAAGGCATCACTGATCAGTATTAGCAAAAAATTACGGGCACTCATAAAATTGTCTAAGGCCAGCTTTGAGAGAAAAATTGCACAGGACACTAAGGATAATCACAAGGCTTTCTTTAGTTATGTTAGGAACCTGTGTGGTAATTCCCAGATATGCTCAGAATTAGTCCAAAATGACAAAAAATACACCGAACCCACAGACATTGCCAACATCCTAGCTGACAGGTTCAGCGCAAACTTCTCCCCCCCTCCCCACCAAAAGGGCAAATATCTATCCCAGCAGAGTGCTGCCCCCCTGACATCTCAGATTCTCAGGTAAGAGCCGCCCTCTCCAAAGCAAAAAACACAGCATCAATGGGACCAGACAGTGTCCCAGGCTGCGTCCTACATGAACTCCAAGAAGAGCTAAACCCAAACATAAAACTACTGTTCAGTCTCAGCCTTACTACAGGATATGTGCCCAAAGAGTGGCGTACAACAACAGTGGTCCCTCTCCATAAAGGTGGTGCCTCAACGGATCCTGGAAACTATCGCCCCATAAGCCTGACTAGCTTGGTCTGCAAGGCTGTGGAAAGGATCATCATGGACCTCATAAAGATATTGGGGACTTACAGACACTGGATCCTACCCAGTTCGGCTTTAAGGGCAGATCCTGCCTCTTAAACCTGGTTGATTTCTTTGAAACAGTCACCAAGGCCATTGACGAGGGGAAGGTGGTCCGCACAGCCTACCTGGACCTCGCAAAAGCCTTCGATACAATACCCCACTCGGGCATTATAGATAAGCTCACCAGCTTAAATATAAACCCCTATGTCACTAGATGGATTGCAAACTGGCTCAAGGACAGAACCCACATGGTTAGAATTGCTGGAGCCATGTCAGACTCCAAACCAGTTACAAGTGGCATCCCACAAGGCTCAGTCCTGGACCCTCTCTTGTTCGGTATATATTTCTTGGAGGTACAGGCCAACACGGAAGGACTGTGGCTGACCAAGTTCGCAGATGACTGCAAACTGGGCGCCATAATCGACTCTCCAGCCGACACAAGCATCCTCCAAAAGGGCCTCATACAAACAGACAACTGGTGCCAGAGCCATGGCCTCAAGCTAAATGCAAAAAGTGTATAGTCATCCCCTTTGGCAAAAACAAAGTGCCCACAAATTACCACATAGGTGGTAATCCCTTAAGTACAGAAGAAGTAATTAGGGACCTGGGGACCCAAGTTGATAGCAGTCTCTCATTTGACAACCACGTGGCCAAAGTGGTTAGAAAAACATGTTATATAGCCCACCTAATCATGAAGGGATTCACATCTAGATCAGGGGGAGGTCATTGTGCCTCTTTACTCATCCCTCATCAGGCCCATAATTGAGAACAATGCCCCTTTTGGGATGTACCTTACCAGACACCTGCAGCAACTGGAAAGACCCCAAAAGTACCTCACCAAGAGGATCAAAGGGCTTAAACAGATGCCATATGCTGCCCGGTTAAAGAAACTCCAGCTCTACTCAGTGGCTTTACCGCCTGTTCAGAGGCAATCTGTGCCTGACGTATAAAGCCATGTCCAACCCGGAATTAATGGACATGCTGCACCTCAGAAAATCCAAATCCCATCGAGCTACGCTCGAGAGACTTGAACCTCAGCACTGAAATAAATAGGACATGCTGGAGGGACAGATTCATAACCCAGAGGCTCCCTTCACTCTGGAATAAAATCCCAGTCCAGGTTAGGCAGAGTCCCTCATTGACTCTCTTCAAGAGGAATCTTGATGAGTGGATGGGAGATCGTAGGTTTACCCCGGGTATCACTTCTGTGTCACTGTTACAGAGGCACAGTATACTAACCTCGAAAAAGGGCATAGCAAAATAAATTTAAAATGGGTGGCAAAAGCCAAACACATTCTGGCTAGGCTTATAAATGCCCTAGGGCAGATAGCCTAGTATGAACCTATGAATAATGTAAATAATTTTTCATATATCCATACACACTTTTCTTGGATATATTTTTCCCTTAATTTATGATTTTTTTCCTTGTGCCCCATGCTATCTAAAGAAAAACTTATCTGCAAATGTGCTGAGAGAGGAATTTTCCTGAAATACCATATATAATGTTTCTGCTTGGGTGAGGAATCCCAGATCATGTTTTTAAAGCTTTCTGCAAGAATCTACTGCTGTAATGATGCTGTAACTGCAGAGCCTTTGCAGAGCATAAGAAACTTCTTGATCTGAGAAAAGGGATTTCTCTTCCCTCCCCAGTTGAAACGTCATCACTGCACAGAGCGTAAGTATTTTAGTAGCTTACATGGTGAGTCCAAACACTACAAAAGTTTAACTGTAATCCTTACAGAAAGTAAATTCCAAACCTGGCTGTTAAGTTTTTAATGCATTTTTGCTTGGAGTTGTACCCCATAAATCTGGGGTGCTATACTGCTGGTACCTTAGCTATGTGTATATTCACACTAATTGTGAGGTGGATGTTCCTTGGAGTGAGGGGAAAACTCTGGAGTACCGCAGTCTGAGTTAGTATATATTCTCCCTCTTTGTAAGTATCACAGTTGCAGTTTGCCGACTTTCAGTGGACACCACCAATAATTAGACAAATTAGTGAGCAGCCACAGAAACCCCTTCAGTCGTGTAGGCTTGAGAACGCCTACCCCATCAGTGCGTCACCCTATGGTAGCCAGTTGAATTGCAGACTGTGGGGTAATGCCTTTGGATGTTATCCAGGCAGCCATTTGTTATTTATGCCATTTACTTTGAGGAGTCTCAACCTTTTTTTCTGAGTTAATATGTGATTAATTTTTGTAGGCAGTATTGGATGATTTAATATTAAGCCAAGATGAATATCTTCAGATAGAATTGCCTTAATGGTTGTAAGCTTATAGTTCACAATTTTTTGTTATATTGTTTAGTTTTCCTGACAGTTGTGTAAGAAGATAGGAAGATAGTTGGGATGATAAAGATGAGTATTCCCGTTTAGAAAGAAAAGGGCATGTGTTCAGATGTACATAAAAGCTAGATGTGCAAAACTTATCCCTAAGTGTAGCAGTTACAGAAATTATATCCTTGTTCTATTAGTTAAGAGAAAGATCAGATATAAAACTTAGTTGAGAGTATGTAGGGTTTATATAGTTGGTTACATTAGTACTGTTGCTTGTGGAAAGGTGATAAACTGGCAGCCACCATTAATCAGTTGATTGACAATGCATACACGTTGTCATAGGTGCAGCATGGGGACATCTGAAAAAAATGCTTGATGCTGATTGGTGGAGAAGGTAAACCCAACTTTAGGAACTGTCTGCGAGTGCAATTTCTCTTTTTTTCCATCGGGTTGTAGTGTCACTTTAACAGTGACAGCAGCCTATCCCGAAGTATATCTGTTGAAATTACGTTGTATCAATTATTCTGTTAAAATGCCCTTTCATTTCAGTGGCAGTTAAATAAATTTTGAGCACATGAGTTTGATTTCAATAATTTCAGCAGCCATCTTATGTTTCCATCTAGCTGGAGATTTTATATCTGTGTGCCAAAACTTTATTGCATTTGTTATAATATGCAAACAGATTGTACATCTTCTGTACCTTCTTTATCCACTTCAGGTTCATAGGGAGCTGAAACATTTCCATTAAACAGTGGGGTAATGAAGGAAGCTGTTGTGGATGGACAGCAGTGAGTCACAGGACATATAGTGTATATTGACCTACACTTGTCCATCTGCACACACACCCATCCACACAGACAGTTGGAGTTATACCAGTTCACCTACTTGCATATCTTTGGGATGTATGAGGAAACCTGAATTTTTAATGAAATTCCATATGAACAACAAGGAGTTTGAAATTTCACAGACAAAGCACCTCAGCCTGGAATCATTGTAAAATAAAAAGAAATGAAAGGTTGAGGTTCATATCCTAGCATTTCTTTCTTTCTACTGAACAGTGTCCACATTCCAAACAGTTTTGCCACTGCTGCAGTTACACACGAATGTTACTTTGTAGCTATGTGTTTTGTGAACTGACATGCCTAGCATGTCAACATATACATGTATTGTCTAGCTACTGTGGGACCTGAATTACTTTGTCTATTGCTGCTGTTCTGATCTTGTTTTTGTTGCTTCATGCCTTATATGCTGCATCTCGACTATGGAGTGAAATGTAAATGCTGATTAGTTCAACCTTGGGATTTAGAGGTCGGTGGTTGGCATGCCAGAATGTTTTGAGTGCAGAGTCTAGACTTTGGTGTTGCATAGTCAGCAAGGAAGGGACTGAGTGAACCTTGTGCATTTCCATGTTTGTGAGGCTGTGTAAATTATCCCAAATGAATGCATTAATGCTTTTCCCTGAATTCTGACTGATTAATCCAGCTTTTTGTGCCCTCCCTCACGTTCATTTGTATGTATACACAAGTGGCATACCTTTATTTTTGTTTTGCTCATTTATTGCTTTCCCTCACTCTGCCTCTTGGTCATTTATTCCTCATCACTGTGGCAGAGTTAATTGGGAGGGTCCATCCTTTAAACAACCATCAGATTTTTTTTCTGTTATGCTGCCTAAGCCATCACCTGCACTCTGTGATTCGGTAGAAAGGGACTTGTAATGGACTGGCAGTGGAAGACCTCCCCTCACTTCTGTAAGGTATAGTTCCCCCTAAGCAGCCCTGCCCCCCAGAACAGGAGTGGGGTTCCCCAGTCTCCACCAGGGAGTTCAAGCAAACTAATTGTATGTCTGAGTGAGTGCAACCCTCTTTGCCCCACTCCCTTCCTGACTCCTCCATTGTCAGGGCCATTAACTGAACTTCCTGTATCACAGTTAGGGCTCCATCCCACTGCACCAGGCTACACATCCACATTTATGTTGATTAGTAAATGTATATACTCTCTGCCTAGTGCAACAGGAGGATTAGTGAATATTGGTCAAGTCTAGTTCCCCCCAGCTTGTAGGTTGCAAAGATTTCACTTAAGAACAAAAGTTTAGTTAGGAGCAGATAAACTATGGCAAGATGGTGCATTAAGTACTTAGATGCTGTTGTCTTCAAAACAAGGTGCAGTACATTGCGGGTGTGTGTGTGTGTTAGTCATCAAAGCTGACATGCTGGACTGTTGCCTAGCTATCCTTACTGTGTCCACGTTATTGCATGAAATGTCTCTGTGCATGCATATATTTCAGTATCTTTTCATAAGTTTGAATAATGTACTTTTTAAAAATGTTTAACAGTTGCTTCCCAGAACTGGTAGAAGCTCTTGGTTATAACAATGTGACCGTGTTCCATTAATTTTTCTGTGCTGGCTGACATACTTAAATAATTATGCTTTTCCCTTTACAGCCATTCCTCGCTACTTGACTTCTCATTTGATTACTCTGAGGAGTTCAGTATCGAGGCATTTGAGGACATCTTTGCTTTACATGAAAGCAAGAAGTAAGTACTGGGGAGAAAGTCTCCTGTGTTAAAACCTGGAGGCTTGCTCAGCACTTTCTATTCTGTGTTTGTGGACTCTGTACAGACATCATGCTGCATTCTAAGCTAACCGAAAATGTGGATACCAAAGCCTGAACTGCAGTTTCTTAAACAGATAACTGAAAGCCTTTTTTGCATGGAATCGTTAGCATGTTAACTGACAGCGTTAATTTAAAAATATTACAAATCATTCTGTTCAGTATCAGCCTTTTTACCTATTTAAAAAGCAGATGTCACAAAAACCCGTTTTCATATTTATTTTCCCACATTTAAATGCTGATAAATTCCAAGAGATTGCACAAATGAAAAAATATGGGATTGATCCTCACAGCAACTTACGAACGAATTTGCAAAATGCTAGTATATAATTATTTAAAAACATAAAATATGCCTTTATATGTGACCAGAAAGCATGTCACATAATTGTTTGCTAGGCTAACGGCAGTATACCCATCACAAGATTTCAAAGTTGTAGTACATTGTTTTTAAAATGTTGTACAGTTAAAAAGCCATGTTACTCTAAATATTATTATTTCTGAGTTTACTTATAAACTGTTGTGGGCAGACTTAAAACATTAATGGTTTATCCTTGAAAAGATGCAGCACTTGGGAGAAAATTGTGATGTCCAGGGAAGTTGGGTTTACTTATGGTATTTTAGGTTAAGGACCTGTATTGTGTGTTAAATGTCCCATGTAGGAGCACTGTCATGATTGATTTGTGTAGCTTTTGATGAGAGGGTTGGTGTATTTACAGAGCTGAGCCTTACAAAAAAGTGACAGTTTAAAATTTAAATTGAATATTGGTATCAAGAAAGCATACCGATGTCTGTCTGAGAAATGTGTTGGAATTGTGCAGGGTTTGGGTTTGTTTTTTCACTTTGTGTTTTTGTTTTGATTTCTGCTTCCAATGGGAAAAGGCGGAGGTAAGCAAATCGTGGAATGTGGGATCTTTCCTTTTCTTGTCTTTGTTTATATATTTCTCCTGAGTGGTTTTAATTCACTGCTGTGCAGTTTACAGAAATGTTCATCTTAAGTACCTTTGCATTCTTCTGCAAGGGGTAAATTTCATACCTTGTAATTTTATTGGCACCCATTTAAAATGTCTTTGTATTTTGTAATGCTTTCTTAACTGCAGGTCACACTCTTGTTTTGTTTCAAAACATAAAATGTGGTCTGTGGCTTTTATTGGTGACTTTCAGATTTTACTCCCTTGTGTTACATGACTTAGAGGGCCGCCTTCTGTGGTAACTACTGGATGAAATATCCTATTCTCCTGTCTGAAGCTTAGCTGTTATCCCTGTACTAAGGAGCGAGTCCGGTCGTCTGTCACATTCTTTGGCACCAGTCTTGGAGACCATGCCCAGCTCCTGTACTTCTCACTCATTTTCTGTTGCTTTCACATTTCAGATCTTCGTTCTTGTCGTCGTCATGGAAAAGTTTCTCCTTTCAGTGCCTAAGGATTTTCAGGCCTTCTGACTGTTCTGCTGCCCTCAGATCATGAGGGAGGCAGGACTTCTGCTGAGACTGTCTTTGTGTGAGGAGCACTTGACTGAAGCAATCTAGAAATTCGGAAGTTAAAAGCCTACTTAACATCACTCAAGATGGAGCTCATTGAGGATGTCCAAAACTTTAACTGGTAAGGCACTCCCTTACTTGATTTCTAAGCGAGTACATGGGCCATTGAGAGAGGGAGGAAGTAGGAGAATAAGTGCATGCGTCATGCTGTCTGTCTTTAAGGCCACACTTAAAGCATTGTATGCTGTTGCTTCTTCCTCAGTCAGCAGAGTGAAGCTCAAACTTGTCATCTGCTATTGAAGAGAGGCATGTTAAAGGTGCACATCTGCCAGCTGTCTCATTTGTCCCACTTTCAAATTGCTAGAGCATAATTGCACCTGGCCTGTACCTATGGAGCTGTTCTGTGAGAATCCCAGCACAGACGTGCTGTCCCAGGCTGTAGACGTTTGACTGGGTTTTCCCTGTACCTTTACAGTTCCCTTTATTGTCCCATGTATTGACATAGGCCAGCTATTAAGCATCTGGTAAAACTTGCTTTTTTTTTTCCAAGTTTCTCCAAGTCTTTTGGGTTTCTGTTACCATGATGGGAATGGACCCCATTCCTAAGTCAAAGTATGATTAAAGTGCATATTGTTTTAATCTTTGATGTCGGCTAGAAGTGCTCTACACAGCACCCGTAATGTGCCCAGTAATGACGACTCCTGCAATTCATATGGAGTTGAATGTACTGGTAAGATATCTAAAAACGACTGTAGATTCTTTTTTATAAGATCCATTGCTCCTAGTATTATTGAACTGTCTGGGTATCTTTCTCCCACAACTTACCCTTGTGGTTGCTGAGATGTACCCTCAGAGAACATGGCCTGTTGCAGACACTAGGCCCTGTCTAGGACTTTTTACCTCCAGCTAGCCTCTGTTGACCACGTTCTCAGGTGATAGGGTCCTGCTGCCTGATGTCCATCTCATGCCTGTTGACTCCAACACATTGTCTGAATGGGAGGCTGCCCATACTGGAGTTAAGCTTAGTGTGCTCTTTCTCTTAATATTTGTCCTGGGAAGTAGATTCAGAAGACCTTGAGACACTTATTTCTGAAAATGAGAATTTGTGTGCTTAAAGAATCCTAGTATGTTGCTCAGTTTTATAATGAATCCAAGGCTTTTAAGAGGGTTGCTAGGAGAAATTAATGAAACATCACTTGCAGCTTGGTAAGAATTCTAAGGCTTTAGATAGGGTGGGGTGTTTCACAATAGGGGTTAGATCCTTCCATTGTTTGTCCTATCAGTCCAGATTCCAGTCCTCCCTTGTGGATCAAATGCTTAAACTGGCAGCGTTGCCTGATTCTGGGGGCAGGGAAGAGTTGGTTAAGACTTAGCCTGGAGTCTGCAGATTGCCTCTGTATAATGTGTCATAGTGTTGACTGTGCCGATGTCATCACTATAGGGCAAAATACCAAAACAGATGCTGCAAAAAAACTAGTCCCACAAAAGAAGGCAGCCACACCACTATAGGGCAGCTGGTGCAGATGTACGTCTCTGCAGGATGGTACTACTGATCTGTTGCATGTTCCCCCTTTTGTAAGAGAAGCCCTGTTTGAAAAGGCATTCCAGAAATTGATCTTCTAAAAGGAGTGGGAGCTGACCATTTGGAAGGGTCAGTATGATGCTTCGTGGATCCATCTCCTCCTCCTACACCAGTCCAGTTTTCCAGACAATTGGCTTCTGATGCACTGACATGTACTGCAATTCATTGAGCACATATGGTTCTGGATGACTCCTTGGGGGGGGGGGGTAGCGTGTAGTTGCAGTCAGAGTGGATAGTGTCTGTAAACATGATGGATGTCTTCTGGCCCAAGTGTCTAGGATGTGCCCAAGAACCTCATGCACTTCACTTATGGATAGCATCATTAAATACAAGATTGGTATTTGGTGCCTCCTGTCAGTCAGTAGTGTTTACCAAGGCCCCTACCATGTGGTGGAGGCCATGCTGGAGAAGGCCCAGCACATTTTCCTTTATTGTGGTTTCTAGCTGTCAATTGCATCATTAAAGGATTCTCGGGTAACATCCTTAGCTTGGAAACTCATGTGTTTGTAGGGTTGTGAGGTCTCTGTCACCTGCCAGAAGTCCTTTCTGAACCTTGCTAAGAGGATTGTCTTTCCTGAACACTACAATGTCTGCCATTTTCTGCTCGCAGATAGAGCCTAAAACATCATGTCCCTGGCATCCTGGGCAAGGATGCATCAGGCTGTCCAAACTTATACTCCTGCATTTTCTGGGTTAAAGGCCACCATGATTATTTCAGTTGTATGTTTTAAGACCAAACTTTCTCATTAGACATTTGGGTAATGACACCGTCATGGGTCTTTTTATTATGTTGTGCAGCTGTTACTAAGATTTGGAGTAGAGAACAGTGTTCACCAGTTTCATGTTGGTTTTCCTCTTTTGGCAGCAAAATCTTTTATATTTTGAATTAATTACTTCCCCTGTTCAGCTGAAGAGCTGGTGACACTTCTTTCATGATTCAGAGGAAATTGACCTTCCAAGGAGACTAAGTCCACATTAGGCACCTGGAACTATGGACATTTGTATAGCATGGTGACTCAGTGGAAAGACCTCTGCCTCACAGCTCTGTCTGGGCTTTCATTCCTGATTTCCTGTCAGTGTCTGTGTGGAGTTTTCACATTCCCATGTCTGTATTGGTCTTCTCTGGGTACGTTTTCCTACCACCTCCTGAAAACATGCTGCTTGAGTAGGTATACCTAGTTGTCCATAAATGTATATCTTAGCTTTACCATTGATGTTAAGGCCCAGATCATGGCTGAAAAGTGGGTTTCTTGCCCTGAAGACACTTGGGATAGTTGTGACTATAGCCTCAGACTAAAAATGTTTTATGCTGCGTGCAAAGTGTCATGAGCCCATACCCTCAATGCATAGAGGCAGTGTGGACCGTTTTCTCCCCTGGCCTACACTGAAAACGAGCTTCTACCCAGTCAAACTATCCTGGTAGTCAAATGTCAGTAAATAAACGGTACTGGAACACAGAGGTATTGTAATACCCTGTTTA
This sequence comes from Protopterus annectens, assembly GCF_019279795.1. Classification (NCBI taxonomy): domain Eukaryota; kingdom Metazoa; phylum Chordata; order Ceratodontiformes; family Protopteridae; genus Protopterus; species Protopterus annectens. The sequence continues at coordinate 165,665,076 of NC_056747.1, read as the reverse complement.
ATGGAAATGCAATGATTTTTGAGTCTCAACTTTTCTTTGGTGACTACACTTCATCGTAGTTTGACAAGACTCTCAGTTGCGGTATCAAGCAACTGAGTGGGGAGCAGTAGTGAACTGTTTACTTCACAAAGATCAGGATTCATTTTCCTTTTGGTAGTGTTAGAACTATCCTTAAATTAGTCAGTTCACCACCCTGCAAACAACAGAGAAGGGAAAAAAAAATCCTTCATGCAGTGGGTGTTAACTGACATCTTAAGTATATATTGTAAGAGGGTACATGAGTTCAGGAAGAGAGGTCATTTGTTGATGTACTTTGTTCCAGGGAGAGAGAATGGCAGTCATCAGTTGAGGGAAACCCTTTTTGTGTTTAACTGTTTGTCATTTGCTCTCATACAGCAAACCAGATGTTGGAAAGATGACTCTTGGTAGCCACTCCAATAGTGTATGTGGCTGCTTCTGTTGCTTGCTTTACACACGTCTGTCCTTACGGTGCCTTGTGCCATGGCTGCTTAATGGTCAGATTTTCAAGTCTTCACAAAGCATTGTTACATGGACCGAGACTCCAAGAAATAGTCCACCTTTAACATCATGGTGTTAAAGAATTTAACCTTCTGAGCTATCGCCTTTTGGCATTCTCTGGCCTCCTAGAATGTTGAATTGTCATTGCTTTTGAATCCTTTTTCTTAATTGCCCCATGCAGGTCATCCCTCATGTCAGAAATCAGATACAACTGTGAGAAGACCACCTGTAATGGGATTTTTACTCTTCTGCTGCCTCCCTCACACATTTGGAGATTTTCTCCATTCATTTGCTGCAGATGGAGTTTTCTATAAGTTGGGCACATGTATATTGGAATATCCTTTTATGTCATACTTGTTTCCTGTCCTAGAGGTCATGCTCACTTAGTAGATGGTGCTAAACTGAGTAGCTGAGGGCTTCTGACCTTGTCACGGCCTTGTGTGTGGCCCTGTGAGCTGCATCTGTGGGAGTCTCACATGTCATCAAGCCGAGGGAAATGTTTTATAGGTTAATACGGTTATGGACAGTGAGCCTGTCAGGAAGCTTAGCCACATCACCCACTACTGTTGGGAAATCAATAATGATCCCCCACCACCACCACCACCATTAACAAGATTTTTTTTTTCAATTTTCACCATTATCGCTGGTGAAAATTTGCAGTCACTCATCTGTTAGCCAAGAGAGAGAAACAGCCAAGCTAAGGAGAAAGGAAATCCAAGCAGTTATTGTCGAAGGCCTCCTCACAGACTGTGCGATATTTCTCAATTTCCTACCTGTTCATTAAATAAACTGTAACAGTTGACATACAAATGCAGAACAACATGAAGTTCTGAGTCATCCATTGAAAGTACACAGTTTTATTGATGAGACATTAATGTAACAGTAGTCAGGAAGTGAACTTTTGACTTCTTAAATTGATGAACATTTCCTGGATAACTGCATTATTTCTGCTGTATTAATGTACAAAACTGAATAAAGGTCTGGGCTTGGGGCATTGTGTGTGGTGGCTGTTTTTGATAGACAATGGCAGTAGTGGCTTTAGGAGATATGATCACATGCTTATGTTGACAGGTATAGGCTTTTGTTTATAGAATGAGTAGTTAAAGCAGGTTTCCTGCCATGTCTTTCATGCGTAAGATTTTTTTATTTCAACAAAGCCAAATGCTGTGACTTGTAGCTTCCTGAAGCCACTGCTACAACATGGATTCCATTTTAGATGACTGTTCCAGACTTTGCATTAGAAATGAATTTTAAGCTAGGTATATTATTTTTTATATAATTGCTGTGTATTGTTGAGTTGACTATACTTTCATTTTCAATTCTAAATGGAAGAGCTGTCAGATCCCAAACCACAATTGATTATTTTTGTTATGAAATCTGTGGAGCATCTGAGCGTTTTCACTGACCTTATTTATCAGTGAGCAGGGGTGGGAGGTTGGCATAATGGTTAAGGTGTTTACCTTACAGACTTAAGGTTCAGGGTTTGATACCCACATAGGTAATTGGCTAGGCTTAAAATCAGTTAGCTTAGTACTAACCCATGAAGCAGCTCTGTGGCTGTTAATTTACGTAGCCTACATCATACTGCAGTAGGTACCTGTTTGTGATCATTTTTACAAAATGTTCCTTGAAAGCAATTTGTCACTGTTGCTGTATAGGACTTGGTTAGAAGCTGCTCATGTGCTTCCCACACACCCTTGTTTTTCATTTAAATTGATTAAGTTGTCACTGAAAGGGAATATATACATTGGTTCTAATCTGGTTGTTAATGCCCAACTAGGTTATGCACCATAAGAATTATGTATTTATATAATTGCATTTATTGTAGTAAATATCACTCTGGTGCCTTTTTCTGCTAGGTCTGCTGTAGTGGTCTCCAACCTTTTTTTTTTTTTTGCACGAAGGACCGGTAATATGTAAGGCAATTTTCCACGGACCGGCCATGCCCACACAAAAATAAAACAAAAAAAAGTGCATAATAAATACAACTCACCATAATGCAGAATCAGTGGGAGCCCTGAGCTGCTTTCCCTGCAGTGAGATGGTCCCATCTAGGGGAGATTGGAGTCAGTGACTCCCCAAGTGTGTTCCTAATGTCCAGTCTACTCCGTAATTTATAAAACCAAACACCAAAGATGATGCCACGGCTTCTGTTAACAAAAATATTTAATAAAGTTAGCGCTTTCACGTTCTTCTACTGAACGCTTCATCAGACAATGAACAACTAAAACGGTTCATCTCTTTTAAAAGTCAACACTAATTACTTAATTACATCAATTAACTTAGTCATACTGCATTCTCTAAACCAAAAAACACTATTCGAGAACACATAAAATGACTTAATAAATACATGTTATTCTTATGCCGTACTACTAATAAAAACTTTACTCTAAAATGCATATAATGTTTCAGACTTTTTCAGCAAAATACATTATGTATAAATGACTTGGCAGCTAAAATTGACTTCAGTGAAACTTTGTCATTTAACCCAAAATCTTTGTCAGCTACTAATCTAATGATCAACCTCATCTCGGCCTGCTCTGTTAAATTTCTCATATTCCCTAGCCTAGGGATCGCTGTCACTTTTCACTCTTGTCTCTCACGCATGCGCAGACACACACAAAAACACAGTCTGTTCTGCTTTTAAGCACAGATTTACTCATCAGACAGAAACACACACACACAGTTTTTTTCAGTTTCATTTATTTTTATTTTACACGCGCTAAATAGCAAAAGTGCTGCTTAACAAATGTAAAATAATGGCTCAATCCATCACACTGTTCACTCTGTCATACACATACAGTCTCTTCTGCTTTCACACACACATACATTCTGCTTTCTTTGCAACCTGGTATCAAATGATCTGTGGCCTAGTGGTTGGGGACAGCTGGACTATTGTATTGATTTTAAACATGTTTAAAAAGCACTGAAAGTATTTTTTTGTGCATTGGATTAGGTCAGTTGTTTTCTTGTAGCAGTATTTCGTATTGCAGTAAGGACTTTTGTTTCCAGCCACTTTTGGTAAACTGCACAGCTTATACAATTGTTTGGGTACAAAGGAGATCTTTGTTAGACCTGAGTTACTGTATAGTTTTGGTCCGGTTCTGACCCCTCAGGATCATATCCTCTGAACCCCCCCGACCACATATGCTTTTGGCCAGAGGGAGCAGGCAGTCATATCTGATCTGATTCAATGTTATGACTGCTTTACACGACAACTTGATGTGGCCTTCCAGAACTTTAGCAGGGCCTTTGACTCCTTTTCACAGAGAAGGCTAAACTGGATGGGGTTGGAGTAGGAGCAGCAGTGAGGACCTGGACTTCTGCATGTTGATGAGTAGGACAAAGTTATTGTGGAGGGTGAATGTTAGAAATAAAAGGACTGTGACTAGTACTGTACAAAACTGTCCTTGGTTCAGCCTCTTCACTGTTGGCAGAGTTTGAGCAGGTGGTGGAGGATCGAGTGGAGAATCTGAGTAAGGATTTATAAATGCTGATCAAGGGAACTGAAATGTCTCATTTGAGGTTCATTTCATACAGACATATTCAGAATACTGCACTTAGACTGCAACAAGTGTAGTGTGAAATATCATCTAGGAAAGTGTAACTGATAGAGCAGGAAAGGTATCTGTGAGTGTTGATCACACCTGCTCTCAGCTGCTGAGGGCAGTAGCAGCTGCAGCAAACTGGATACTGGATTGTTTCCTTCAGGTGTGAACTCAAGAAGCGAAGTATTAATACTTATACTCTAATGAGCCCTGGTCTGGATAAACACAGAGTACTGTATCAGATCTGAAGGTAAGACAAAAAAGGGGGTATAACCCTGATAGGAGTCCAGAGGAAAGCTGCCAGGAAGATTCATGGGATGAGAGAGGAAAGGATGTGTCCAAGAGAGTAAAGGAGCTGGAATTCTGGTCTTAAGACCAGAAGAGATGGAGGGGGAGCATGTTCTTGGTGCACATGATCATGTTAGGGAGGTGTTGTGTCATCCTGCACTGGAAGGTCATATGGGGCGGAGGCAGCAGTTCATAGGGTAAACTACTCCCTGATCTCCAAAAGTACTTCTTTGCAGAAAGGGTTGTAAGTCTCTGGAATGACTACCAACACTATTGGTAGACAGGAAATCCACAAAGGTACTCAAGAGCGTAGGCCGGCTGGGAAAAGGATAAGTGGGGGTGGTAGAATGTTTAAATACATTTAAAGGGCAGAATAGATTGGCTAATTTTATCCTGTAAGTTTAATTTCTCCATATCTTTTTAATTTCTAATACCATGATGGTAATTGACCCCTTTCCTATGACTAAAGTACATGAAATTAATATTGTCTTAGTCTGTTAGCCAGCAGTACCCTCAACGTCCCCAGAAAGGACTCTTGCTGCAGATGCCCCTCCATGTCACTGTTGCAGTATTCTTTACATTTGGATTCCCTGCCTATGGCAGCACAATGTCTAGCCAGTATACCCAAAGCCTTAGGTTGCTTTAAGGCATGCCGTACATCACACGTGCTTCTCGCATAGCATAGGGCATAAAGGTGACGTTTGGATGTACCATCCTCAGAACTTCCTTGCCGTCAGTCCAAACGTCATCTCTTGATCATCAGTCTGAATGTCTACGTTCCATTGCTGGTTTCCAAGCTGTTGCAGTTAAGTGCACCACTGGGGTTTCTTTTTTACTTGTCTTTTGGAGTGCTTGTGGGGTTTCATGTCATCCAAGAAGGTTAAATGCTAGTGTGGGAGACAGATTCTCCATAAAGACTGCCACAGACTATGTTTGATGTTCTTCGTGTTTCACTGTTGCAGTTGTCACACTTGGGGTTATCCTGCCAGGGGTAGCCCTCAGTTGGCCCGAATACCAGAGGCTTAGTATTTCTGCGTCTGTTGCTGTTGCTTCATCGTCAGGGGTATAAAAACAGGCAGCTGATGCCATTACATCAGTTTTTCTTGCCGAGGAGCCCAAAGCAGAAGCAGTTTGCACGAGTGCTGGTCGGCCACTGAGTTTTCATTTCCGAATTTGAATCATCCTGAAGTCTTCTAAAACTAAGTACCCCATTGGGGATCCTTTTTTCTTGCTCTAACTGATGTCAGAAAAAGTTAACAAGTGTCTCGCCTGTGGAAGGCAAATAACACACCGAGATTTCCATTCTTACTGCGTCACCTGTTTAGGGCCAGACCACGACGTACCTCACTCTTGGTTTTGTGCTTTGTTAAACGCCTGATCTATTCGACATTGGGCCCTTATTGTAGCTAAATACTTTCATTCTCGATCTTTGTATTCCAAAATGGCTCTGGTAAGCCATCCGACTACCGATCTTCAGAAAAAACTTAAAGGTAAAGACAAACAGACTGCACAGGTTCAAAACTGCCGACAACTCTTCCGTTAAGCTAGTCGCCAGTTCGCCATTACCCAGTAAGGCCCTTTCGCAGCCCCTGATGCCTGCTTCGATTGATTTGCAGGTCTTTACTGAGACCCGTTTGGAGTCCACTATGCCACGAGACTCTTTGACTATAGAACCTGTGGATGTCTCTACCTTGGATGGGTCTGGCGCCGCTGTACACTCACCGGCTTCTGAGGAAGTTCTTCACATTACCGATATTCGGCACAAATCGACTACTACTTTCATGTCTCCAGTTCTTTCTAAAACTACCGAGTTTCTAAGGCCAAGAGTACGAGCTATGCCTAAAAAAACGACGGCCCAAACTCAAGCGCCTGCTTCCTTTTCCACAATCTCAGATGCTTAAAATGGCAAAAGACCTGATCATGCTAATTAGGGGAAGCCAGCCTTCCCCTGCTAAAAGAAAGAGACTTATCCCCAGCAGCTTTATCTGACCGAGTCTGATTCTGAGGTTTCTGAATATGAAGACATGCCCTTATATGCCTATGAAGATTCAGATGCAGGGGAATCCATTTCTTCAGCCTCCCCTCAAAGGATTTTTCTTTTGGTGAAACCCTGCATACATTGAGAGAGCGTTTCCACTGGGAATGTCACAATTTTCCTCAGTCCAAAAAGAGGCTCAGGGAATTTTTAGACTTAACACAGCACAGACCCTTCGCTATCCCTCCTGTTCTGTATGTTGTGGATGATGTCTTTATGGAATCCAGTCTAACTCCTTATACTTCACCCCTGCTCCAAGGAAACCTGGCCGGTATTATAGAGTCCCTGACTCTCACAAATTTCTCTTCAAAAATCCTACTGCTGACCCAGAGGTCATCTCCCAAGGACCTAATGGAATAAAAGCTACTACAGCTAAGAATCCTATCCCTCCGGACAGGGATTCCCGAACTTTAGACAGATGGGGTAAGAAGTATACACTTCTGCAACTCTCGCCATTAGAGCATTGAATTGTCGGTTCCTCATGTTGAAATACCAGCAACATACTATGGAACTTATTAAGCGAAAATGATCTACCTTTCCTGACTGTGCAGAAAATAAATTTACAGGAGCTTATGCATTCTGCAAGCCAAGTCAGCAAGCATACCCTGCAATGTAGGTCTGACGCCCTAGAAGCATCTTGCTGGGAAGCAGTCACAGGTTATGTACTTAGAAGGCATGCCTGGCTTAAGGAGCAGACCTTGCCAGACCATGACAAATCAGAATTTTTGGACACTCCTCTGAACAAGGACAGTCTGTTTGGCACCAAAGCAGAAGAGGTTTTAAAAAAGATGGAAGAAAAGGTTAAGTCTATGCAGACAGTCAAAGATTTTTTGAAAGTGCAGCCTCCAAGATTTAGTAGGCATTGCCCCTTGAAACATTGGTCCTTTCCAGCTCCCTCAAGGCCATCTAAACTAGACCCAGGGGAAACGGACCCCCCCCCCCCCCAGATTACAGTCTCAGGGTATGCAGAGATCTAAGCAATGGAGTACCTCCACTTCTAAAACAGGGCGTGCTAAGCCCCACTCTCTTATGGAAAGAATTCACAATGACTTCTCAATTCCACCCCTCACCTCTGCCCAGTTGCTCGTGCCCCTAGGAAGAAAACTTGCCCACCATGCAAAAAACTGGACCTCCATCTCCAATGACCGATGGGTCTTCAACATAGTATCCCAGTGGTGCATATTGTTTTTCCACACGCTGCCAACCCCAAAAGGGTTCCCAGACCTTCCTCCAAACCAGTGGGCAGAGGCACAAAACCAAGTTCAGTCCCTGCTCTCTCCATTAGGGCAATTCAGCCTGTTCCTGAAGAACAGATAGTCCAAGGTTTTTATTCTGGTCTTTTCCTGGTACCCAGAAAAGAGGGCACCTGGTGCCCAATCTTAGATCTAGCCATTCTAAACACCTTCCTGGTGATGCCAAGATTCAAAATGTTCACCCTACAGCAGCTTCTCCCTATGCTGACCAAAGATGCCTGGTTAGCCACCCTAGATTTAAAGGAGGCCTATCTGCACATCCAAATCAAGGACTCCTGCAGGAAATATGTACATTTCAGGGCAGGATCTATGCATTATCAGTTCTCTGCACTTCCATTTGGCTTATCCACTGCTACCAGAGTTTTCACAAAATGCCTGGCTCCAGCCATTGCCTATTGCAGACAGAAAAAGATTCAAATTTACCCTTATGTGGACGATTGCCTGATACAGACAGGAAAAGCTGTTGCAGCACCTGAGATTTGTAAAGGACCTTCTAACTCCCTGTGGTAAACTAACAATGAAAAGAAATCCAAACTATTCCCCAGTCAAAAAATTGTATTCCTGGGAGCAAGCATCCTAGATGGCATTCTTTATAATGCCATCTGACAGGCTACTTCACTCAAATGGCCACCAGAATTCAGCTATCAGCAAGGAAAATCCTGCAGGCTCTAGGGTTCATGGCCTCTTACATTCTGCTAAGTCCATGTGCCAGACTGCATAGGAGGAAACTTCAGTGGTACTTAAGTCTTTGGTGCCAACATTCTCAGGACCTGGAAACTGTCATACCTCTAAAACCTTGTCTAAGGAACGAGTTTCTTTGGTGGGCAGCAGCATGCAACCACAACCAGGGACTTCCCTTTACACAACCCCATGCTGCCCAGACCCTAATCACAGACGCATCAGACTATACCTGGGGTGCACATCTGGATGGCAGGGGTATTCAGGGCTACTGGATCCTAAACCAAATTTATCTGCACATCAGCCAAAAAGAGATGCTAGCTGTTCAGCACGCCCTGACAGCTTTTAGATCCCTACTCTCTCCGGGGCCCCTTGTAATGAAAACTGACAACACCACCGTGATGTGGTACATGAACAAGCAGGGGGAAACCCACTCTTATCCACACTGCAGGCTAGACATGACCCTGTGGAACACTGCCTCAGCCATGCATATTCACCTGCAAGCTCAATTCCTACCAGGCAAACAAAACTCTCCGGCGGACAACTTAAGCAGAACTCTCCTAGACCCACACAAGTGGCATTTTAGACCACAACACCTTCAGCCTTCTGACCCAGAAATGAGGTACCCTGAAGGTGGACCTTTCGCCTCCCCCTACAACCATCAGCTCAGCAAATTCTGCACCAGGTTACCTCACAGCAAAGCCTGGAAAGTGGATGCCCTATCCTTCCAGTGGGCAAACCTCTCAATCTATGTATTTCCCCCTCTGCCTCTTCTTACAAGAGTATTACTCAAAATAAGGGAGGAAAGACCAAGGGCAATCCTGATTGCCCCAGACTGGCCATGCCCGCACTGGTACCCACTTTTGCGCAGTCTGTCATTGGTGCCACAATGGCACCTACCTCAGATCCCAGCCCTCCTGACTCAGCAGGCGGGACAGGTCTTGCATCCACACTTGCAGACTCAACCTTGCAGCCTGGCTTATTCTTTGAATTCTCCTCCAGTGGCCAGCCTAAGCAAGCAGGTACTGGATGTCATTCGTGAAGCCAGATGACCCAGTGCAAGGAAATCCTATGCTGATAAGTGGAAAAGGTACTGTTCCTGGATTCACTCTAAAGGAGCATATACAGCACAACCCTCATTACCTCTCATCCTAGCAGACCTACTCCACAGAGGCCTGTCCTTCTCTTCCATTAAGATCCATGCCTCTGCCATCTCTACTCATTACAGCACAGAGCCACCTCTCCCCTCTCACCATCTCTTCAAACAGTTCCTGAGAGGGGCTAACAACTTAAGACCACCAAGAAGAGCCCCCATCCCTGCTTGGGACCTTAATTTTGTGTTGGAAAAGCTCACGCTTGCCCACCTTTGAGCCTGCAGCGTCAGCAGAGTTAAAATTCCTCTCTTGGAAAACAGCCTTGCTTCTGTCCATCACTTCAGCTACAAGAGTTTCTGAGCTACAAGCACTTATGGCTGTGGAACCCTTCATTATTTTTCATGCTGACAGGGTCTTCCTCAGGGCTAACCCTACTTTTGTGCCTAAAGTGGTGTCCAGTGTGGCTCTCGACCAATCTATCCATTTGCCCACCTTTTTCCCTAATCCTCAAAATAAGGGGGAAAGGATCCTGCATTTTGCTGGTGGTGTTTTTTCTACCATAACTTAGCTACGTATTCAGGGGCTCCTGACATTTGATGCAAGAAAAATTGATGTAATGGTGTCGGCTGCCTGTTTTTTATACCCCTGACGTCAGTCCCAAAGCGACAGCAACCGACGCAGAAATACTAAGCCTCTGGTATTTGGCCCAATTGAGGGCTACCCCTGGCAGGATAACCCCAAGTGTGATGACTGCAACAGTGAATACACACTTACATTTACATTTATGGTAAGTGTACACAACTGTACTTTTTGCCTTGACACTTCCCATGATCATATGATGTTCTTAGTGTTTCACTGTTGCAGTCATCACACTTTGCTTATCTGCCTGCAGGTAGCCCTCAGTCGGCCCGAATACCAGAGTCTTAGGATTTCTTCATCGAATGCTGTCACTTCCATGACATCAGGTCGTCAGGGGTATAAAACAGGCAGCCGACACCATTACATCAGTCTTTCTTGCCGAAGAGGAGCCAGAAGCAGTTTGCAAGTGCCGGTCGGCCGCTACTTGAAATTTTCATTTTCGAGTTTGTAATCCTGAAGTATTCTAAAGCTAAGTACCCCATTGGGGATCTTTTTTTCTTGCTCTAACCGATGTCAGAAAAAGTTAACAATTGTATTGCCTGTGGAAAGCAAATACCTTACAGAGATTTTCATTCTTACTGCGTCACCTGTTTAGGCCCCGACCACGACGTCCCTTGCTGTCGGTTTTGTGTCTTGTTTAATGCCCGAACCATTCATTGTCGGGCTGTCTTTGTCGCTAAATTCTTTCACTCTTGTTCTCCGTATTCCAAAATGGCTTTGATAAGCCATCCGACTATCGATCTTCCAGAAAAACAAAAAATAGACAGACCGCATAGGCCCAAAACTGCTGACGATGCTTCCGTTAAGCAAGTCGCCCGTCCGCCGGTACTCAGTGAGGCACCTTTGGGAGCCCCTGATGCCCGCTTCTACAGATTCGCAGGTCTCTGCTGAGACCCATTTGGAGTCTGGTATGCCACGAGATACTTATTTGACTATGGAACCTGCGGATGTCTCTACCTTGGATGGGTCCGGAGCTGATGTGCAGGCACTGTCTTCTGAGGGTGTATTCTGACCTACCAATGTTCTAATTAAACCAACTTCATTTTAAGCTAAAACTACTGAGTTTCTGAGGCCAGAGTACGCACTGCGACTAGAAAACCGATGACCAAAGCGCATGCTCAAGCTCCCATGCCACAAAAATAAATGGTTAGAATGGCTGAAGACCTTATTATCCTAATTAGGGGTAGTCAGCCTTCCCCTGCTAAGAGACAAAGAATTGAGTTTCATTCTGATTCTACAGGCCAGGAGTCTGATGACTCTGACCCTTCTGATTATCAGGACATCCCCTTATCTACATATGAAGATTCAGGTGCAGAGGAATCCATTTCCTCTGCCTCCCCTCCAGAGTATTTTTCTTTTGGTGAAACCATGCATACTTTAAGAGAGCATTTCCGCTGTGAATGCCAAGACTATCCTCAGTCCAAAAAGAGACTCAGAGAATTTTTACAGTTGCCTCAGCACAGGCCTCTAGCCATACCCCCTGTCCTGGATGTTGTAGATGATGTTTTTATGGAATCCAGTCTTACTCCAGATACTTTACCCCAGCCCCTAGGAAACCTGACAGGTACTATAGAATACCTGATTCCCGCAAATTTCTCTTCAAGAATCCTACTGCGGATCCAGAGACCATTTCCCAGGGACCTAAAGGTATTAAGGCTACTACAGCCAAAAATTTTACCCCTTCAGACAGGGATTCCAGAGCTTTAGACAGATGGGGTAAGAAGGTATATACCTCTGCAACTCTAGCCACCAGGGCATTGAATTACCAGTTTCACATGTTAAAGTACCAGCAGCATATTATGGAACTAATTAAACAAAAAATGGTATTACTTCCAGATTGTGCAGAAAATAAAGATTTGCAAGAGTTAATGCATTCTGCAAACCAAGTTAGTAAGTATACTTTGCAGTGTGGCTTTGATGCCCTAGAAGCATCTTGCAAGGCTGCACTCACTGGGTATGTACTCAGAAGGCATGCTTGGCTGAAAGAACAAACCTTGCCAGATCATGTCAAATCCAAATTACTAGATGCTCCTTTAAATAAGGACTGTTTATTTGGCACCAGAGCAGAAGAGGTTCTTAAAAAGATGGAAGAAAAAGCTAAATCTATGCAAACTGTTAAAGAATTCTTACAAGTGCAACCGCCTAGATTTAGTAGGCATTGGCCTTCTAAAAACTGGTCCTTTCCAGCCCCTACCAGGCCTTCTCAGACCGAATCCAAAGTAAACAGGCCACCCAGACTACAGTCTTAGGGTATGCAAAGATCTAAACAATGGAGTGCCCCCACCTCATAAACAGGGGAGTGGTAAGCCGACCCTTATGGAAAAAGTTCACAATGACTTTTCAATTATCCTTCCCAGCCCTGCCGAATTATTTGTGCCCCTAGGAGGAAAACTTGCCCTTCATGCAAAAAAATGGATGTCCATTACTCAGGACAGATGGGTCTTAAACATTGTATCCCAGGGATACAGATTCTACTAACATACACTGCCAACCTCAAGCGGGTTTCCAGACCTTCCCCCAAACCAGTGAGCAGAGGTTCAAAAGCAAGTACTTTCCCTGCTCAATATCAGAGCTATTCAACCTGTTCCAGTAGAGCAAAGGGACCAGGGTTTCTACTCCAGACATTTCCTGGTACCCAGAAAAGAGAGCTCTTGGCATCCAGTCCTGGAATCTATCAACTCTCAACACCTTTCTGGTGGACTCAAAATTCAAGATGCTTAACCTGCAACAGCTTCTCCCTATGCTAGCCAAGAATGCCTGGTTAGTCACTCTAGAATTAAAAGAAGTTTATCTGCACATCCCCATAAGGGAGTCATGCAGGAAATTTCTACATTTCAGGGCAGGCTCTATGCACTGTCGGTTCTCTGCACTTCCTTTTGGCTGATCTGCTGTGCCCATAGTATTCACAAAGTGCCTGGCTCCAGCCATTGCATACCGCAGGCAGACAAATATCCAAATTTTCCCATACTTGGACGACTGCCTGATTCAGGCGGACAGTCAGGAATTGCTACTTCAGCAACTGGCATTTGTAAAAAGACTTCTCACTTCATGGGGTACACCATCAATGAAAAGAAATCATAACTGGTACCCAGTCAAAAGATTGTATTCCTGGGAGCAAGCTTGGACACAGCTTCCCAGATGGCATTTCTCACTTCAGAAAAACAGGTCTTTCTGACTAACTACTTCAAACCAATGGGCACCAAAATCCAGCTATCTGCAAGAAAAATACTGCAAGCCCTAGGGTTCATGGCTTCATGTATTCTACTAATTCCATATGCAAGACTGCATTTGAGGAAAGTTCATTGGTACTTAAAAAGTCTTTGGTGCCAGCATTCCCAGGACCTGGAAACAGTCATTCCAGTCATACCTTGTTTAAGGGCAGAGTTCCTTTGGTGGGCAGAAGCATGCAACCACAACAAGGGACTGCCCTTCACTCAACCCCTCGCCCCCAAACCCTGACAACAGACGCATCAGACTATGCAAGGGGGCTCACATGGCAGGCAAATGCATTCAAGGCCACTAGAGCCCAGCCCAGATTCTCCTGCACATCAATCAAAAAGAGATGTTAGCTGTACAGAATGCTCTGACAGCCTTCAAATACCTAATCTTTCCAGGACAACTGCTTATAAAAATAGACTACACCGCAGTTGTGGTACATAAGCAAGCAGGGAGGATCCCATTCTTACCCACTCTGCAGGTTAGCCATTGCCCTGTGGAACCACGGTCTTGCGCAACCAAGTGCATTTAGAAGCTAAGTTCCTGCCAGGCTAACAAAATTCACTGGCAAACGACTTAAGCAGAAATCTCCTAGACCCCCACACGAGTGGAAATTGGAGTCCAACACCTTCAACCTTCTGATTCAGAGGTGGGGGGGACAATGTAGGTGGACCTCTTTGCCTCCCCCGAGTACCACCAGTTGAGCAAATTCTGCACCAGGAACTGTCATAGCAGGGCCTGCAAGGTGGCTGCCCTATCCTTTCAATGGGAAAAACCTTTCAATTATGCCTTTCCTCCCCTGACCCTCCTGTCAAAAGTACTACTCAAGATAAAACAGGACAGGCCAAGTGCAATTCCTATTGCCCAAGACTGGCCACCCTGGCACCTTCACCAGACTCCTACCCTGCTGTCTCAGCAGGAGGGACAGATTTTGCATCCACAATTGCAATCCTTAAACCTTTCAGCCTGGCTTATCCCTTGAATACACCACCAGCAACCATCAGCAGACAGGTGCTGGATGTCATTCTTGAAGCCAGAAGGCCTAGTACTAGGAAATTCTATGCTGAAAAGTAGAAAAGATTTTGTTCTTGGTATCTGTCTCAAGTGAAGGACACAGCAGTGTCCTCCTTACCTCTAATCCTGGATTACCTAGCAGAACTACTCCACAGAGACCAATCCTTCTCCTCCATTAAGATTCATGCCTCTGCCATCGCAGCTCATTATAATACTGAGCCACCTCTATTTTCTCAACCTCTCATCAAACAGTTCCTGAGAGTGGCTAACAACTTAAGGGCCCCTAGGAGAGCACCCACCCCTGCTTGGGACCTTAACTTTGTACTGGAAAAGCTCACGCTTCCCCCTTTTGAACCTGCAGATAAAGCAGAGTTAAAATTCCTCTCTTGGAAAATAGCCTTGCTTTTAGCCATAACTTCAGCAAGAAGAGTGTCTGAGTTACAGGCACTAATGGCTGTGGAATCCTTCATTATTTTCCATGCTGACAGGGTTTCCCTCAGGACTAACCCATCCTTTATGCCTAAGGTGGTGTCCAGTGTGGCGCTAAACCAATCCATCCATTTGCCAACCTTCTTCCCTAACCATCAGAATAAAGGAGAAAGGATCCTATATTCCTTGGATGTGCACAGACAACTCTAGTTATACCTTGACAGGACGAAACCTTTCAGAAAATCTGACCAGCTGCTAGTCAGCTTTGCCACAGGGGCAGAGGGTAAGGCCATTTCAAATCAAATTATTTCCAAATGGATAGCACACTGCATCCATTTCTGCTACAAGCACCATGGAAAACTTACCCCACAGGGGATCAGACCACATTCCACTAGGGCTACTTCCACCTATACAGCATTTCTCAGGGGAGTCCCTACCATGGACATTCTGGAAGCTGCAACCTGGAGTTCTGTACATACCTTCACCAAGCATTACCACTTATCAAGCTTTTCTAAATCCAGAGCTCTATTTGCTACAGCAGTCTTGCAAGGCCTACTAGCCAGCCCTAACACTTCTCTATGGCCATTCCTAATTGCATTGGTATTTACTTTTTACTGGTGGGGTTCCCCACCATATACTAGCTTCCTATTTGGGGGGCTGCTGACATTTGGAGCAAGAAAAACTGATGTAATGGCGTCGGCTGCCTGATGTTCTTCGTGTTTCACTGTTGCAGTGATCACATTTGGGTTATCTGCTTGCAGTAGCCCTCAGTCGGCCTGATTATCTAAGTCTTGGGTCATGCGTCGGTTGCTGTCTCATCTTCCATGACGTCAGGTAGTCGGGGGTATAAAGCATGCAGCCAATGCCATTACATTAGTCTTTCTGGCCGTGCGGTGCCCGAAGCAGTTCGCAAGTGCCGGTTGGCGATTCCTGAAATTTTCATTTTCGAGTTTCAGAAATGAAATCTTCAACTAAAGCTAAGTACCCCGTTGGGGAAACTTTTTCTTGCTCTAAACCGATGTCAGTAAAAGTCAATATTTGTATTTCTCGGGGAAAGCAAATACCTCATAAAGATTTTCATTCGTACTGTATTCTTTGTCTAGGCCCTGACCACGACGTACCTCGCTGTCAGTTTTGTGCCTTATTTAAACCACTAACTATTCATCATCAGTACATTTTCGCTTCTAAATATTTTGGTACTCGGTTCAGTTATCCAGATATGTCTTCAGTAAGCCACCTGACTACCGACATTTCGAAAAAACACAACGATAAAGTCAGACACAGGCCGCCTAGGTCCAAAGCTGCCGACGAAGCTTCTCTTATGCTAGTCGCCAGTTCGCTGGTACTCAGTGAGGCGCTTTTGCTGCCCCTGATACCCACTACTTCAGATTCGCAGGCCTCTGCTGAGACCCATTCGGAGTCCGGTATGCCACGGGATGCTTCAACTATGGAACCTGCGGATGTTTCTACCTTGGATGGGTCCGGAGCCACTGTGCAGGCACCGGCTTCTGAAGGTGTATTCAGGCCTACTGACTTGCATATTAAACCAACGCCATCTTCTTCTTCTAGGCCTAAAACTTGAACCATGCCTAGGAAACTGATGCTCAGACCAAATGGTCAGGCCTCTATGCCTAAAAAACAATTGATAAGAATGGCTGAAGACCTTATTACTTTAATCGGGGAAGTCAACCTTCCCCCTCTGAGACCTAGGACTGAATTTGCTTATGATACTTCTGACAAGGATTCTGAAATTTCTGTCTCCTCTGATGACCAGGATTTACCCTTATCTACCTGTGGATTCAGATGCAGAGGACTCTACCCTCTGCTTCACCCCCAGAGGGTTTTTCTTTTGACGAAACCTTGCATACACTTAAGGAACATTTTCACTGGGAAAGCCAGGATTACTCTGATTCTAAAAAGAGGGTTAGATATTTCGCACTCCTGCCCCAACACAGGCCTTTAGCTATCCCTCCTCTGCTGGAAGTTGTTGATACCTTTTCGGAAACTAGCTTGGCCCCTGACTCTCTACCTCCTGCTCCCAGAAAACCTGATAGATATTACAGGGTTCCTGATTCTCATAAGTTCCTTTTTAAAAATCCTACTGTGGACCCTGAGACCATTTCACAGGGACCCAAGGGCATTAAGGCTACTATTGCCAAAAATCCTACCCCCTCTGATAGAGATTCCAGGGCCCTGGATAGGTGGGGTAAGAAGGTATACACCTCTACAATCTTGGCCATCAGGGCCTTAAATTTCATATGTTAAAGTATCAGCAGCATATTATTGGGTTGCTTAAACAGAAAATTATGATTCCTGATTGTGCTGAAAATAAGGATTTACAGGATTTAATGTATTCTGCTGAACAGGTTGAAAAACATACTTTGCAATGTGGTTTTGATTCACTAGAGGCATCTTGCAGGGCTGCTGTCATCGGGTCTGTACTTGGAAGGCATGCTTGGCTTAAGGAGCAATCTCTTCCAGATCATGTTAAAACTAAATTGCTGGATGCTCCCTTAAATCAGGACCGCCTGTTTGGCAACAAAGCAGAAGTAATTCTTAAAAAGATGGAGGAAAAGGCTAAATCTATGCAAACTGTTAAAGATTTCTTACAAGTGCAACCTCCTAGATTTAGTAGGCATTGGCCATCCAAAAATTGGTCCTTTCCTGCCCTCTTCCAGGCCTTCTCAGTTCAAACCCAGAACCAGCAGAACACCCAGGCTTCAGTCCCAGGCTACGCGCATGACTAAGCAGTGGGGGCTCCCACTTCCAAATCAGGGAGTAGTAAGACTCCCCCCTGTGGTAAGCTGTCTCAGTGACTTTAAAACTAACTTTAAAACTTCCAAGCACTTCTCAACTGACTGCTCCTTTAGGGGGAAGGATTGCTCTGCAAGCAAAAAACTGGGAAGTCATTACCCAGGACAAATGAGTTTTAAACATGGTTTCCCAAGGATACAGATTTCACTTCAACATGCTACCAACCCCAGACAGTTGGCCATATCTACCCCCAAATCAGTGGGCAGAGGCTCAAAAACAAGTACTCTCTCTCAAGATTAAAGGCTATTCAGACCTGTACCAGAAAAGGAAAAGAGGCAAGGTTTCTGCTCAAGACTTTTCCTGGTACTTTGAAAAGACAACTCATGGCGTCCTATCCTGGACCTGTCTATCCTAAAACTCCTTTTTGGTTATTCCAAAATTCAAGATGCTAACTATTCACCAGTTGCATCCCATGATAGGCAAAGATGCCTGGTTGGCAACACTGGATTTAAAGGAAGCCTACCTGCACATCCCAATCAGGGAATCTTGCAGAAAATACCTACATTTCAAAGCAGGCTGCATGCACTATCAGTTCTCTGCACTGCCGTTTGGCTTATCTACTGCATGCAGGGTATTCACAAAGTGCCTAGTTCCAGTCATTGCATTTTGCAAGCAAAAAATACTCAAATATACCAATACCTGGACGATTGTCTAATTCAGGCAGAAAGCCAGGACATACTTCCGAATCATCTGGCATTTGTACAAAAGCTGTTAACTTGTCTGGGGTACACCGTAAACGAAAAGAAATCACATCTGGTACCCTGTCAACAAGTTATATTCCTGGGAGCAAGCTTTATCTCAACTTCCCAGATGGCTTTCCTCACGCCAGATAAACAAATTCATTTGACAACTTACTTCAAACTAGAGGCCACAAAAACCCTGCTATCTGCAAGGCAAATACTACAAGCCTTGGGGTTCATGGCCTCGTGCATTCTACTAATTCCATATGCCAGACTGCATATGAGGAAACTACAATGGTATCTAAAAAGCATATGGTGTCAACATTCTCAGGATCTAGAAGCAATGATTCCTATCATACCTTGCCTATGGTTAGAATTCCTTTGGTGGGCAGAGGCCTGCCACCATAACAAGGGACTACCAGTCGCCTTAACCCCTGCCACCCAAACCCTAACAGATGCATCAGACTATGCATGGAGGGCTCACCTGGCAGGGAAGTGCATTCAGGGCAAATGGAACCCAAGTCAAATGCACCTGCATATCAATCAAAAAGAAATGTTAGCTGTACAGAATGCTCTGACAGCCTTCAAGGATCACATTCTTCCAGGACAATTAATGGTAAAGATGGACAACACCACTGTTTTGTGGTACATAAACAAGCAGTGGGGTACCCATTCTCACCCCCTCTGAGACTAGCCATGGCTCTGTGGAACACAGCCTTGAGATACCAAGTGCATCTACAGGCTCAATTCCTGCCAGGAAAACTGGATACACTGGCAGACAAACTAAGCAGAAATCTCATGGACC
>NC_056747.1:165541064-165618564 GCF_019279795.1 Protopterus annectens | reverse complement strand
TTTTGGGGATGCAGTCTTCAGAATGATAGTTTTGTTAAATGCGAATGTGCTCTGATCTCTGAGATCCGCAAGAGGTACTTTGAGTCGCTGCAGATGGAATCTTCTAAACCACTTGCTATTCCTCCTGTTTTGGCTGCTTTGATGGATGCATTTTCCAAAGCCTGTAAAGTTCCTGATTCTCAGCCCCCTGGTCCCCAGAAACCTTATATGTTTTATAGGGTGCCTGAGGGATGTTACTTTTTGTGCAAATGTCTTACTGCTGACCCCTCAGTTGTCTGTCTAGCCTCTGACACAGCCTTTTCAATTACCTCCTTTGCCCAAGTTATTGCTTTCTGATAAAGACAGCAGAACCATGGAAAGGCTGGTTAAGAAAGTTTACATATCTGCTACCTTGGCTTTTTAGGGCTATTAATTATCAGACCCATATGTCCAGGTATGTGTTAACTCTTCTGTCTCGGGCTTGTTAGGTTATTTCTGACTTTCCGTACTCTGACGGTAAAACTTCTACTCTTCCTCTGTTACAGACGTCCTCACAGGTGGTTTGTCATTCCAGCAAGTATAGTTATGCAGTAGATGCTTCTTCTAGGGCTGCTGCTTTTGGGTCAGTGATGCAGCGGTATTCTTGGCTTCAGTTTCAATCATTGCCTGATGATATCAAGGCTAAGCTGATGCATCTCTCTCTTGATAATAAAAACTTGTTTGGGGAAGCTGCTGCTGATTTGTTAAGTCCCTTCAGGATAAGGAGAAGGCTTCTCTGTCCTGTTCCTAAATATCAGAGAAACTAAACCAATAAGCCAGCCTTAGTTTACAGGCAATCTTGCTCTCCTAAGGGCAAAAAGAGTGGTATGCAGGCTCCTCCTGATAAGGCTACTCAGACTTTAGAGTCTCGGAAGTCTAACTCTCCAGATAAACCAGGTGCTGTCTGTTTCTTCACAGCCACTTTCCACTTTCTCTTTGCCTCTTCTCTGTTCTTGTTTGACTTCAGATTACTCTGGATTCTTTGGTTCTGTCCATTATTCACCAGGGGTATTTCATGATGTGGAAATTCCTTCGTCCTTTTATGGGCATTCCTCAACTTCCACGGGAGCAAGTTCTCTTTTTCCCAGAGGTGCTTAAACACCTTTTGACTCAGGGTAATATTCAAGAGGTGCCTGTGTCCTGAGGGGTTTTACTCCAGGATGTTTTTAGTACCCAGTAAAGAGGGTACTTGGAGACCATTTCTAGACCTGTCTCGTCTGAACACTTTTCTGAAGGTGCCCACTTTTCAGTTGTTGTCCCTTCAGATTCTGTTCCCTCTTTTGCTTCCTTAGGCTTATATGTTGTCTCTGGATCTCAAGGATGCCTATCTCCGGTTCTACCTGACATAGTCGAAACCACACAACACCGACAACGACATCACCGACACCACATAATCGACAGTGCATTAACACGAAACCTCACATACCCGACAACGAAATAACCGATGGTACACAAACACCAAACCCCATACACTGCACACACCACAATAACAACAATAAAAACAAAACACATCCCCATTCCACAAACCACACACACAACACAAGCACACCAAAATCCTTACAAACCCACACTAAACCTTACATACACAACTATCGACAACCCTAACCCTAAGGTCCGTCACTATCGCTCGGCATTACCTAACCCGCTAACTCTTAACCGCCCCAACCCAAAGTCTATCCCTACCGCACTTACCTGACCGGCTCCCTAACCCTAACTCACTTAACCGCCCCTATCCCAAAGTCTATCCCTACCGCCCACTTACCTGACCCGCTCCCTAACCCTAACTCACTTAACCCGCCCCTATCCCAAAGTCTATCCCTACCGCACACTTACCTAACCCGCTCCATAACCCTAACTCACTTAACCCACCCCTATCCCCACAGACCGTCAATATCCACACTTACCTGACTCGCACCCTAATGTCCGTCTTACCGCATACTCACACAGCCTTTTCCCATGTTGGCATCCTCGGCGTTGGTGTTGTCATCCGTCGTGTCGGTCTTCTGCATTGTCAATGTTCTGGCACTCGCGATTCGCGTCGGTCTTCTTCATTGTCGATCTTCTGGAGCTCCGGATTCCGTTGTCGGTGTTCTAAGCTGTCGACTAAGTCAGGTAGAACCCTATCTCCATATTCCAGTCCATCCCATTCTCAGGAAGTTTTTACATTTCTCTGTTTCTTCTTTGCATTTTCAGTTCTTTGCTTTGCCCTTTGGCCTTTCTAGTTCCCCAAAGATATTCACCAAATACAACACTGCTGTGATTGCTTTTTGCAGACTTCAGGGGATCCATGTGTTTCCCTACTTGGCTGGCCTGCTGTTTCAGGCATCCTCTCTAGAAATCCTGTTTCAAAATCTCCATTTTGCTGTCTCTGTTCTTCAGAGCCTGGGGTTTACAATACCCTTCACAAAGTCTTCTCTGGCTCCTTTCAGGACGGTGTTTTTCTGGGTTGCAGGATTCGGATGGTGCCTGTGCTGGCATCTATGCCTCCTCCCAAGGCCATAACTCTCATTTTCTTCTTTCAAACTCTCTGGCCTCCATTACAGCCAGATAGTTTCTGAGACCTCGGAGTTTCTTGGTATCCACCATACCTATGCTCCCTCTGGCCAAACTCCACATGAGAAAGTTTCAGTGGTTCCTAAAGTCAGTTTGGCTTCAACATGTGCATCCTCTAAAATCTGTAGTTTTACCTTGTCTCAAGAATGAGCTTCACTGGTGGATCCAGCAGTTCTCTAAATCCAGGGCTCCCTTTTCACCCCTCTATTCCCCCTTAGGAGCTGTCCACAGATGCTTCAGATGTGGGATGGGGAGCAGCTTTTGGCTCCCTAAACATGCGGGGGGGGGGGGGGTCTGGTCTCCTCTTCAACAGAAGGATCACATCACTATCAGAGATGAGAGCTCTTCTGCTGGCTGTTCATTCTCTTTTCTCCCCGGGACCTCTCAACGTATTTACAGACAATACCACAGTGATATGTTATATAAACAAATGGGAACAGGATCTTATCTTCTTTGCTGGTTGGCACTGCTGGTATGTGATCTTGCTGTCCAGTATCAAGTGGCTCTTCAGGCAGTTTACATTCGCTCAGGTCAAACATTGTGGCAGACACACTGCGCAGGTCCTTAACTCAATCCTACGAATGGATGCTTCACAGGGATGTGTTTCTGGGCATTGTCCACCAGTGGGGTACTCTTCAAGTAGATCTATTTGCCTCCACTCTGAACAGACAACTTTTTCTGTTTTGTGCTCGAGTCCGAGGTCCTGTGGTGTGGAAGGTCAATGCCCTTTCTTTTTCTTGGAAGGGAATGTTTCTTTATGCCTTCCCTCCCTTCCCCTTCTCCACATTCCAATAGTCCTGTTCAAAATACAACAGGATGCTCCCAAAATCCTGTTGGTTACTCCCTTTTTGCCAAGATAGCAGTGGTTCCCTCTTCTGCATTTAGCCAAGGGCAGTCATCTCAAGTTACCTCAGAGGGGTGGACCTACTTACACAAGATGGGATTTCTCATCCATCCCCACCTGGCCGCTTTTCAACTGACACTGTAGGTGATCAGATTTTGATTACAAGTAGACATCTTTTTTCTGAGGATGTGCTTAGGGTTCTGCAGGAGGCCAGGAGACCCAGTACTAGGAAATCCTAGTTATCCAAATGGAAGAGGTTTTCAGTTTGGGGTGTTTCTTGTAACCTGGATCCACTTTATGTGGTTGTTCCTTTGGTTCTTTATTCGTGTGAATTGCTGAATGGTGGGTTGGTCTATTCCTCTGTTAAGGCCCACTTGCCAGCTATTTTTGCTTGTCTGGCTTTATCTCCTCCTTTAGCTTCTAGGTTTGAAACTAAATTCCTTAAAGGCATCCTTCATATTGGACCTCCCAGGAAGCCTGTTCCGTTCTCCCTGGGATCATATTTTTGTTTTGAAGAAATAGTCTGGCTTCTTTTGAGCCTTCAGCTTCCTTACAGCATTGCTCTTGGAAGACTGTTCTTTTGTTATACCTTACTTCTGCCATATGGGTGTCTGAGCTTCAAGACCTTATGGCTTGTCCTCCCTTTTTGTTTTTTCATAAGGACAGGGTGCTTGTACTAATCCTTTTTATGCCTAAGGTGGCGAATGAGTTGTCCTTACATCACTCTGTCATTTGCCCACGTTTTTCTCTTCTCCACAATCTGCTAGTGAGAAGGTGCTGCACATGTTAGATGTGCATAGACTACTCAGATTTTAATTGGATAAGGTTAAGACTATAGGGAATCTGATCCGCTTTTTGTTTCTTTTTAACCCAGGTCCTTGGGATTAGCATTATCCAAGCAGACCACTTTTTTGAACTCAAAAGCTATTTCTTTTTGTTGCTTTTTTCATGGTAAGAGCCTTCCTTCTGTAAAGGCTCATTCTACTGAGGACCTATCCTTTGGTGAGACCTTATATACCCTTAGGGTACATTTCCACTGGGAAGCTCAAGATTACCCCCAGTCTAAGAAGAGGCTGAGGGAGTTGCTGGATCTTCCCCAGCACAAACCCTTAGCCATTCCTCCCATTTTGGATGTGGTGGAGGATGTTTTTATGTGGTTTAGCCTCATATCTGATGCCTGGCACCTAGTAAGCCAGACAGGTATTGCAAGGTGCCAGACACTCTCAAGTAATTGTTCTAAAGGTTATGCAGAAGACCCTGAGGTCATCTCCCAGGGACCCAAAGGGGCTAAGGCCAGTTCATCCAAAACTCCTTATTCCTTCAGACAAGGACAGCAGAGCTTTAGACAGATGGGGTAAAAAAGTATACACCTCTGCTACCTTAGCTGTTGGAGCTCTTAACTGCTAGTTCCATATGTTAAAATGTCCGCAACATACCTTGGAACTATTAAAACAAAATATTTAATCCTTGCCAGACCCATTGTTCTTCCAGGGATCTAGGGAAGCTCTTTCACTCCAGCTCTCAAGTAGCAAAGCATTCCCTCCATTGTGGATACAATGCCCTTGAAGCCTTTAGCATGGCTGCTGTGGCGGGGTCAGTTATTAGGAGGCACTCATGGCTGAAAGAGCAACCTCTGCCTGATCATGTTAAATCCAAACTCCTAGATGCCCCCCTGGAATAAGGACTGCCTGTTTGGATCTAAGACTGAGGAGGTGATCAAGAAAATGGAGCATAAGGATAACTCAATGCAGGCAGTTAAAGAATTCCTCCAGGTTCAACCTCCCAGATTCAGCAGGAACTTTCCCTCCAAACACTCGTCCTTTCCAATCCAGACCTGTACAAAGTAAAGGCCACAGGGACAGACCTCCCAGGCAGCAACCACAAGGACAACAGAGGCCCAGACAATGTGGACCTCTGCTACCCCCAGGGCAGGGTGTTCTAAGTCCACTCCTTACCCTAAAGATTTGCAGTGACTCTCCCCCCCCCCCCTTCTGCCTCTCCAAAGGTTAGGAGGAAGGCTATCCCTTTACAAAGACAATTGGCTATCCATCACAAAGGATCAATGGGTCCTAAAAATCATTTTCCTGGGGTACAGATTCTCTTTCAAAGAAAGACCAGTTTTAGGTTACCCAGGCATACCTTCAAATCAGTGGGCAGAGGCCTTTAATCAAATTCAGAAACTCTGTGCCCAAAAAGCGGTGGAGCTTGTACCACAGGAACAAGCCGGAAAAGGGTTTTATTCCAGATTGTTCCTGGTAGCCAGGAAAGAGGGCACTTGGCGCCCTATTCTGGATTTATCCACCCTAAACCTTTCCCTGTAAGTGCCAAAATTCAAAATGCTTACACTCCAGAAACTCTTGCCCATGCTGACCCCAAATGCCTGGCTTGTTATTCTGGACCTAAAGGATTCCTATATTCACATTCCAATAAGGGAGTCCTGAAGAAGGTTCCTTCACTTCAGGGCATGCTCAAAACACTTTCATTTTTCTGCTGTGCCCTTTGGCTTATCTACTGCTCCCATGGTTTTCACCAAATGCCTGGCCCCGGTCATTGCCTTCTGCAAGCAGCAAAACATCCAAATTTACCCGTATCTGGACAACTGCCTCATCCAGGCAGACAGCAGGGAAAAGCTCCTGAAAGACCTCGACTTTGTCAAAACCCACTTAACCTCTCTAGGATTTACCATCAACGGGGAAAAAGCAAATTTCCAACCCACCAGACAAATCACCTTCTTGGGAGGTCTCGTGGACACATCCACCCAAAGAGCTTTCCTCTCTCCAGAAAAACAGAGTTTGCCCCAATACGTCTCTCAGTTGGCTTACAGAAAGCACATCACAGCAAGGATGTTCCTTCAAGCTCTGAGGTACATGGCATCCTGTATCCTGTTGGTGCCCTTGGCCAGACTACACATGAGAAAACTGCAATGGTACCTAAAACACATTTGGGGCCAACACTCTGTCTCTGGAGAAAAATCTGTCCCTTTTCCCATGCTTAAGAGACTAACTTCTATGGTGGGTAGAAGTCTGCACACTGAACAAGGGCTTTCCCTTTCTAAGTTCTTCCCCATGGCCAGACTGTCACCACGGATGCCTCAGACAAAGCCTGGGGAGCACACTTAGGCAACATGTGCACCCAAGGCACTTGGGACATGCCTCCTGCACATCACCCTAAAAGAAATAATAGCAGTACTCGGGGCTGTCACAGATTTCAATAACCACTTGGAACCAGGGGTGCTGCTCACCAAGACAGACAATACCACAGTCGTGTGGTACATCATCAAGCAGGGGGAACTCACTCCTACCAACTTTGCTGTCTGGCCATGCGTCTCTGGCAGATTGCCTCTATGATGGGACTTCATCTGGTAGTCCAGTGCTTCCCAGGGGTGCACAACATCCTAGCAGACCACCTCAGCAGAAATTTCATAGACATCCCCTCCACGAATGGCAACTTCAGAGGGAGACCTTCCTCTGCACAACACAAACTTGGGGAACCCCAGAGGTGGATCTCTCTGCTTCTGTACAGAACAGCCAGCTTGACCAGTTCTGCACCAGAGTGTTCCACCTAAAAGCATGTAAGGTGGATGCTCTCTCCTTCCACTGGGGAAACCTGTTTGTCTACGCACCCCCCCCTTGCCAGTGATACCAAGGGTACTGCTAAAGATCTGGAAGGAAGGGCCAAGAGACATCCTAATTGCTCCAGATTGGCCCAGGCAACATTGGTACCCCTTGCTCCTCAGCCTAACCAAGGAAACTAGCTCTCACAGAAGGACTCCTAATCCAAGCAAAAGGGTTAGTACTACATCCAAATATACAAACTCTGAACCTATCCGCATGGCTGATACCCCAAAGGCAGATGATAACCCACTGTTGAGCAAGCAAGTTCTGGGCATAATTAAGGAGGCCAGGAGACCCAGCACCAGAAAGTCATACTCTGCAAAATGGAAAAGATTCAATGCCTGGTGCCAAACTAAAGGTACAAGCAGCTCCCTGCCATCTCTCTTTGACTCTAGACTACCTGGCCATGCTAGTAGAAAAAGGATCATCTTACTCTTCCATCAAAATTCATGCCTCCGCTATCTCTGCCTATTATCATACAGAGCAGCCCTTGTTCTCCCACCCCCTGCTAAAACAATTCCTAGAGGGGTATCTCATATCAGGCCACCCAAACCTGCCTGAGACCTGAACTATGTCTTGGAAAAATTAACTTTACCCTCCTTTGACCCAGCTGGCTCAGCAGAACTAAAACACCTTTCTTGGAAATCCGCCTTCCTGCTGGCCATAACCTCAGCTAGGAGGGTTTCCGAGCTGCAGGTGCTCATGGCCACTGACCCCTTCATTATCTTTGATGCAGACAGGGTGTCCCTTAGGACTAATCCCTCTTTTATGTCTAAGGTGATGTCTGACGTAACATTGAACCAGGCTATGCACCTTCCCACCTTCTTTCCTAACCTTCAAAACAGGGGGGAAAGAATCCTTCATTCACTAGATGTGCACAGCCAACTTGGATACTATCTGGATAGAACCAAATCTATCAGGAAGACTAACCAACTCCAAGCCAGACCATTTCTAAATGGATATCACACTGTATCCAGTTCTGCTTCCACTTCCATGGGAAAATTCCACTCAAGACTGTTCAAACCCATTCCACTAGGGCAGCATCTACTTTCACTGCTTTCCTAAGAGGGATCGCTACGAAAGACATCCTAGAAGCTGCCACTTAGACTTCCATCCACACCTTCCCAAACACTACCACTTGCCTCTTTCCTCCAAAACCCAGGCAGGCTTTGCCTCTGCAGTTCTGCAGGGCATGCTAGGCCATACTTAGAACAGTCCACCTTGTTCTGCTACCAGCCTGTTCTATTATTTCTTCCCTTATTCCATCCACCCGTCTTTCAGCTGTGGGGATCTTCCCACAAGTGATGACTGCAACAATGAAGCACGAAGAACATACTACAGTTGTGTACACTTACCGTAAATGTAGATGTTCAAGTGTATTCACTGTTGCCGTCCTATTTTCCCTCCCTCCTTCCCCCTATTCTTCTTCTCTCTCAAATCTATTCAAACCTATATATGCCTTCCTCAGGCCTTCTGGACAGGGCTCCTATAGGTTAGGGCAACAAAAACTGACGTAATGGCATCAGCTGCCCTGCTCTATACCACTGATGCACCCGATGTCAGTCCTAGGCGACCGTAGCCGAAGCAGGGGGAGGGTATTCTTTATTCTGGTATTTGGCCCGGCCGAGGTCTACCCAGCAGGGATAACTAACAATTCATGACTGCAACAGTAAATACACTCGAAAATCTACATTTATGGTAAGTGTACACAACAGTACTTTCCTATTGGGGCTTTCAGTTCTGAGAATGGTACATCCAGACATGTGATGTACAGCATACCTTAAAGCAACCTAAGGCTTTGGTGTATTGGCTGGACATTGGGTTGCCCTAGACAGGGAATCCCAGTTGTAAAAAATATTGCATAAGTGAAGGGAAGAACATCTACTTTTCTGGCAACATTGTAGTTTCATACTGACTTTCTGTGTTATTGGTAGGATATCTAAATATGACTGTAAATTTTTTATGAGATGCATTGCACCTACTGCTATTGGAACTGTCTGGATGTCTTTATTCCACATTGCTGTTATTTCTGCCTGCAAATCTTGATATTTTCTGATTCTCTATCTCTGAATGTGAGAGACTGTAATCACTAAATGTAGCAATTTCAGTTATCAGTGCTACTTTTGTCTTTCTTTTCATGGACTACTATGTCTGGCTTTCTCAAACCTGTTTTTTGAACTGTTGATATTGAGTGATCCCGTGTGATGTACACTTCATCATCCTCTACAGGTCTTTCTGATTCATGTTTCCAGTGCTTTTTAGATAGCTACTTCTATATTGTAGTGTTTGCACAATCCCCAGTGCCACTAAAAGGAGAACCAAACCAAAAAAACAAGACTCCAGGCAGAAAGCAGAGTCCAAGTGCGTTAAAATGTTTAATCCAGGTGTAGACAAGCTCCAAAAAGGTTGAGAACTAATATAAACAGGACACAAAGATGAAAGTTAAGCGCGCTTTCACTCTGCTATTGCAAAGCTTCCTCAGAACAATCCCCAGTGCAACAACCTTGCCATGTTATAGGTTCATAGGTTCATACTAGGTTATCTGCCCTAGGGCATTTGTAAGCCTAGCCAGAGTGTGTTTGGCTTTCGCCACCCATTTTAAATTAATTTTGCTATGCCCTTTTTCAAGGTTAGTATACTGTGCCTCTGTCTAACAGTGACACAGAAGTGATACCCAGGGTAAACCTACGATCTCCCATCCACTCATCAAGATTCCTCTTGAAGAGAGTCAATGAGGGACTCTGCCTAACCTGGACTGGGATTTTATTCCAGAGTGAAGGGAGCCTCTGGTTATGAATCTGTCCCTCCAGCATGTCCTATTTATTTCAGTGCTGAGGTTCAAGTCTCTCGAGCGCGTAGCTTGATGGGATTTGGATTTTCTGAGGTGCAGCATGTCCATTAATTCCAGGTTGGACATGGCTTTATACGTCAGGCACAGATCGCCTCTGAGCAGGCGGTATGCCACTGAGTAGAGCTGGAGTTTCTTTAACAGCATATGGCATCTGTTTGAGTCCTTTGATCCTCTTGGTGAGGTACTTTTGGGGTCTTTCCAGTTGCTGCAGGTGTCTGGTAAGGTACATCCCAAAAGGGGCATTGTACTCAATTATGGGCCTGATGAGGGATGAGTAAAGAGGCACAATGACCCCCCCTGATCTAGATGTGAATCCCTTCATGATTAGGTGGTTTATATAAAATGTTTTTCTAGCCACTTTGGCCATGTGGTTGTCAAATGAGAGATTGTTGTCAACTTGGGTCCCCAGGTCCCTAATTACTTCTTCTGTACTTAATGGATTACCACCTATGTGGTAATTTGTGGGCACTTTGTTTTTGCCAAAGGGGATGACTATACACTTTTTGGCGTTTAGCTTGAGGCCATGGCTCTGGCACCAGTTGTCTGTTTCTATGAGGCCCTTTTGTTGGATGCTTGTTTCGGCTGGAGAGTAGATTATGGCACCCAGTTTGCAGTCATCTGCGAACTTGGTCAGCCACAGTCCTTCCGTGTTGGCCTGTACCTCCGAGAAATATATACCAAACAAGAGAGGTCCCAGGACTGAGCCTTGTGGGATGCCACTTGTAACTGGTTTGGAGTCTGACATGGCTCCTGCAATTCTAGCCATGTTGGTTCTGTCCTTGAGCCCGTTTGCAACCCATCTAGTGACATAGGGGTTTATATTTAAGCTGGTGAGCTTATCTATAATGCCCGAGTGGGGTATTGTATCGAAGGCTTTTGCGAGGTACAGGTAGCCTGTGTGGACCACCTTCCCCTCGTCAATGGCCTTGGTGACTGTTTCAAAGAAATCGACCAGGTTTAAGAGGCAGGATCTGCCCTTAACAAAGCCGAACTGGGTAGGATCCAGTGTCTGTAGGTCCCCAATATCTTTATTTATGAGGTCCATGATGATCCTTTCCATAGCTTTGCAGACCAAGCTAGTCGGGCTTATAGTTTCCTGGATCTGTTGAGGCACCACCTTTGTGGAGGGGGGCCACTGTTACTGTATGCCACTCTTTGGGTACATATCCTGTAGTAAGGCTGAGATTGAACAGTAATTTTATGTTTGGGTTTAGCTCTTCTTGGAGTTCATGTAGGATGCAGCCCGGGACACCGTCTGGTCCCATTGATGCTGTGTTTTTTGCTTTGGAGAGGGCAGCTCTTACCTGAGCATTTGAGATGTCAGGGGCAGCACTCTGCTGGGATAGATATTTGCTCTTTTGGTGGGGGGGAGAAGTTTGCACTGAACCTGTCAGCTAGGATTTTGGCAATGTCTGTGGGTTCGATGTATTTTTGTCATTTTGGACTAATTCTGAGCATATCTGGGAATTCCCACCCAGGTTCCTAACATAACTAAAGAAAGCCTTGTGATTATCCTTAGTGTCCTGTGCAATTTTTCTCTCGAAGCTGACCTTAGACAATTTTATGAGTGCCTGTAGTTTTTTGCTAATACTGATCAGAGATGCCTTCCCTTTTTGGGATTTTGCTCTATCATGTAGTAGCTTCCTCCTTCTATTGTATAGTTTGTTTATGGCTGGGGTCCACCAGACAGGATGTCTGCCTTTGGAGGATTGGGTCTTGGTTTTATTTGGGATTGCATGATCCATGCATTCCTGAAGGTGTTCATAGAATGCGTTTATCAAGGATTCTGCAGTCTGGGCTGTATTTTCCACAGGCCCGGGGGCTTTGAAGGATTCCACCTTGGTTTTGTGGAGTGTGAAATTTGCTTTAGAGAAGTTTTTCACTGTGGTTTTCAGGGCAGGGTTTGGAGTCTGGATGTGAATATCCAGTGAGATTAGTTTATGGTCTGATCTTACCAGTGAGGGATACACTTCTGGTCTGGAGCAGAGAGTCCCCATGTTGGTGATGATCAGGTCCAGTATGTTTTCCCCTCTTGTGGGAGTGGTAACTAGTTGTTCCATAGCATTTGAGTTTATAAATTCTAGGAACCTTTGGGCTAGGGTGTTGGAGCTAGAGTAATGCTCCCAGTCTATGTTTGGGTAGTTGAAGTCACCCAATATAATGGTGTTTGGAGAGACCTTCATATTTTCCAGTGTTCTCAGGAAGGCCGAGTGGGGTTCCTGGGTTTGGGAGGGTGGTCTGTAGCAGGCTATAAACTGGAAGGCAGTTTTACCCACTGTTAGTTGCACATGGATAGTCTGATGCTTCGTGCTGTGCCACCAACCTGGAGGTGTGGATATCTTTGACGAATATTGATACTCTCCCTCCTTTTGTGGTTCGGTCCAAGTTTTGGGGCCGAAAAGCATGGTATGAGGTATAACCTGGTAGTGCTGGGGTGCTCTCGGGAGCCTTGAACCAGGTTTCTGTTACTGCACAGATATCTATGTTCTCCATGCTAAGGAGAGTTTCGAGTGCATGCATCTTGAGGTTTAGACTTCTGGCATTGAGTAGCATTACTCTTAGTTTCTTATCCCTTGTGACACCTTTGGAGGTGGGTTTGTCTTTTGAGCCTTGCCTAAAAAAGGCACTATGGGGGTAGCAAGAGCCTTTGCCAATATCCGAAAGCCCAGGGGTGACAGGTGCAAGCCATCCCTAGCAAAGCATTGTGGCTTGTTGAGCATGTCATCCCAGGCTGACAGGCATTGGATCCCCTTTGAATGACACCAATACTTAAGCCAATTGTTGAAATTGATCATCTTGTCTTCATATTGTGCCATCATTCTTGGTGAGGGTAAGATGCTACTCAAGGTCAGGGTCATACCGGCCTGGGCTACATGCTCAGAGAGCTCCTCTGTCTTTTCATGTAGTCCAGGGAGGTACGTCTCAGGTCATTCACACCAGCATGGACAATGACGGAGTCATATTTGTACTTGCCTTGGAGTGATCTGAGTGCTTGTGTTATTTGGCGGATCCTAGCGCCCGACAGGCAGCTCACCGTGACTTTCTCCTTGTTCAGCCTGGTGAGCGGAACGTCAGTGTGCCTGACGATAGTCACCTATTACAAGTGTATCAGGTGTGTTGTTTAACCTTAAGGGCTGTGACTGTTCAGCACACTGGCTTTGTGAGCTATGTGTTGCACGTGTTTTGTTTTGGGGTAGCGGTTGCTTGGGTGTCTGCTTTGGAGGTCTCTGCTGCTTAGGCAGATTTTTATTTAGAGCCTCCGAGTATGTTTTTGTGTGTTTGTGTTTGGTTTCCTGTCGTGGTAGGGCTATGTGAGACTGGAATTGTAGTGAGTGTGGTTTCCTTCTCCTCCTGACAGGTTTCGCCAGTACTGAGTTGAGAGAGCTTAGCCTCCAGTATGGCTATATGGTTGCATCTCTCACATGTGTTAGAATTTGTTGGGTGGAGGAGAGGGTTGACTGTGTACATGAGGCAGTTGTAACATTGCCTCAAGATTCCCAGATTCACCAGCTGGACCGGAGAGGAGATTGACAACTGACCTTTAGACATGCTAGAATAGTATTGGGAATTCCTTTATAATTGAAAAAAGGGCCAATGGGGAACAAGGTACTCAAGGGGAGTTTGTGAGGGTGTAGTGCTTTTAATATTTTAGTGCTGACTTAGTGAGCAAGTGCCAGGTAACTTAAATGCAATGTGTTACAGGTAACTTAAATGTAAAAACGACAAACAGTAACTTTCTTTCAAGTGAAACAAGGAAATAAGTACAGTAAGCAATGCAGATATCACTAGGGATCCACAGAAGTGCTGAAAAGCCGCGTTTTAGGTGGGATTAGCGATTCAGGGAAATAACAAGCAAACAACAAGCATACAAACAAAGCTAGATTCAGCAGGCCTGGATGTAGTCTATGCTACAGCAAACAAAGTGTACCAATTTCAGTAAGAAGCTGTTCAAATATGCATGCACTATAAGCCTTTAACCAGAAATTCCCAGCTCAGAAGGGCAGAGTCCAGCCTTTCCTCCCACAAGAGTGCAGAAAAATAACTGGCCTGAAGCCCAAGTACTTAAACCAGAATTAATACACTTTTAGAATAACAGGCACTTAGCCCTCAATCAGCAGTTCCCAACTTAGAAGGATGTAAGCTTACCTGTTCTGCCACTACAGTGCAGACCACAAACCTTCTTAATGTAAAACAACTGGCCTGAAGCCCAAGTGTTTAAACAGAATTAATACACTTTTAGAATAACAGACACTGAGCCCTCAGTCAGTAGTTCCCAACTTAGAAGGATGTAAGCTACCTGTCCTGCCACCATAGTGCAGGCCACAAACCTTCCTAATGTAAAACAACTGGTCTGAAGCCCAAGTGCTTAATCCAAAAGACTTAGAATGATAGCTACACTTTAATCAAGTTACACCAAGCAGTAATAACTACAATTGAGTATTTTTAAGATGACGCAAAAGCAAAATAAAGTAGGAAGAAACGCAAATACAGTAAAAGCAGATATTTTTTTTTTTTTTTGAGTGAGCAAATGAGATGGGCCCAGGAGTTACAGGACAGAAACAAGTGCAAATGCAGGCCTTCAAATCAGAAAGTTGAGAGAGATGTAAGACCGTCCAAACGGCCAATAACTACAAATTCTGGGTCAGAACCACTCCTTATGTGGTAGACAGGTTACCTAGTGCTTACCACTCCCACTGATAAGCTAGAAGGCTTCCCTCCAACACAGAAAGGCTTGGGGGCTCAGAAGCTTACAAATAATCCTGGATACAACAAATCTGTATCTGGAACACTAATTACAGGAAAGGTAAGAAACAGACTTACAATTTTTTTTTTCAGAAAAGTAGCAAAAAACAGTAGTAAAAACAATTCACATGCAGTGCAAGCTGGCACACTTGAGTATGTAGCAATATTAGTCCACACACAGTTTGAAAAAATGTAATTAAATTAAAAAGGACTAAAAGCAAGTGCAGAAAGGGTTTAATAGGTAGAATGCGGTATAGAGATGGGACTGGGGGAGTGTCCTAGATCAAATTTACAGTGGGGCGGGCACTGCAAAAGCCACCAAATTTAAACGACAGGGAGGGGGGGGGTTTCAACAGAGATGTGAGGAATCAGAGTGCAAATTATAAAACCCAAAAAATATATACTGATCTCTGTATATTTGCAGAACAGTAAGACAACAGATATCTAAGCAACAATTTAGCTCTATAGTACAGAATAATACAGAAAAATATACTCAGCTGTATATATTTGCAGATAGTCTTGTAAGGCTGTCTCTCAACACACAGTTTCAGTTTGCAGATCCTTTGCCATGAGAATATCACACCCAGTAGTAACAGGGTGTGTGACTGTTTAAATTAAATTTTTTTTTAACAAAACCTATATTTGGCTGCAGATGTTGAGTGAACTTTAAACAGATACGTACGTAGTCCACTATCCTGTGCTGCCATTATTAAGCTTTTGTCTTTCGGTTTCAGCTCTCCTTTACTTAAATATTCTTGCATCAAATCCCAGATATTTCTATACTTGCCACTGTATTTATGGCTTTTCCATATTTATTTCCTTCTCATCTATTTCTTCTCCTTATATTGTTTTTGTTTTCTGGCATGTTCAGTTGTCTAATTTTTGTCTACTTCCAAGAAGAGGAGAATCCTGTGAGAAAACAGAGAGGGAGGCTATGGACTATGGCTGGTCCTGCAGTTATGGGGTAAGTCGTGCTTGGGGTAATGTTAAGCCCCAAATATCAAGGTTCAATGAGGGACTATTGGGGAACAGCAGAATTAGATCTCTAGCTCTTGCAATACAATAATACAAAATAAGATTAGTTAAATATTTTATTTAGGGAGTGCTGACATCTAGTGGCAGAAAGGGGTAATAGCTAGTCACTAAAGCAGAATATATGCTTTAGGATGCAAGGAGCTTTACAGGAGGGGAGCGGGAGATAAATGGCTGCAGAAGGCTACAAGCACACGTGTGATTGGTCGAGTTTGCAGGAAAACAAATGTAACAGTCACATTTCGAGTTTGTTTAGGCTACCTACACAGAGGTTTCCTTATTGGTTTCCAGATGGGCAGGTAGCTCTCAGGATAGCAGAGAACGGGCAGTTCAGGGCATCCTTTTGGAAATGGAGGGAGAACTTCCTTGCTGTTAATTAGCAGAGAGCGCACCTGAGGAGTATGGCATTACTCAACTCCAGCAAAAGGGCTATCTTCCATGTCTGTGAGGTATTGTGTAATATTGGCTCTTCATTCACTGTATGGACTTTTCGAGATGTTGAAGTATGTGGTTCAAAACTATAAGGCTCCACAAGTGGGTTGCTTGGGAAGTTGAAGCATGCAGTTCAAAACTGTAGGGCTCTCTAGGTCTAGTTCTGCAAGACAATGCTGCCATGTTACATGCTGCTGTATTGATGACTTGTCTGTGGACTGTAGAACCATTTCCGTGACTCCATCTGGGACATCATTAGAGATGATTACTAATCAGTCTTTCAATAAACTGCAGTTATGTTGGCTGCCACATTCACTATTTTTTTCAGACCTCCACACCTGCATGGCATGCTATTGAATACATGTCATTCTCTTCTACTTACTTTCTGACATTTCTCGCTTAAACTCGAATACAGCACTCCTTATTTCTGATGAATATCTGTCCCAGCCTAGAACGTTTTCATCAATTTAAAACTTTCAAAAAATCCGCTGTCAACTGCAATACGATTCTAGTACTGCTTGCCTCCTACTGTCATGTTAGTTTAAATTGAATTGGTTCTAGTTGCTTATACTCCTGTGGTTGCAGCTCTAGTTTTTATCACTGGGATAATAATTTGTCCTTAGTACTAACTCATTTGGGAAGTGGTTTGCCAATGTTTCATTGTCACTGGCATGTAATTGATCAATGTAAGATGCATCTTGGACATCTGCAAGCACTCCTTTATCAACTAACGTGGGATATTGTCAAATGCTTTTTGTACTCTGTGCATGCCATACTTGGATTCTACCCCTTTTTGCAATTGTCCATTGTTGCTTTAACAGATGATCCTTTGTTCCATATGATTTTCTCTTGCTACCCTTTTGTTATTGCCATGATTTAATTTTCTTCTAAATGACTGCCTTGTCTGCATCAATTCAGTGTATAGTTTGTACGTCATCAGAAGGCAAGTTACTGGTGTATACATTTTAGAATGGTTTACAGGTTCACTGTTGGAGTATTGTTTTTCCTGTTAACCTGATGTTTGTTAAGGATGCACATATGAGTAGTAGTTATACTAGGTTAAATGTTTGTGTAAAGATGTTACCACTTTATCTGTAGTCAGGTACTGCATCTGGGCCTGAGGTTTTCCCTTTAGGAGCTTTTCTTAATTTTTGCTTCAGTTTCTTTGGCCATTGCTTAATCCTGTTTCATATCATGCCCATTTTAACGTCTTACTGTTTCTTTTAATTTTTCTCTCCATTCAACATCTTTGTTCCGCAGGGTCTTCATAAGTATTTATCCAAAATGTGTAATTTCTTCTTTGCTGGTGGTGTTTCTATTCCTTTTGTTTCCTAGTTCTCTCAATCTTTTTTGGGACCTCAGTAAATTGCTTATTTTGTGTTTTTTCTTTATATTTATCTGCATGTCTTCTAAGTTGTTCTGCCTGTGCTGATGTCTTTATTTGCAATAATGTACGATAGGTAGTGGTCTGTTCAGATACTGTGCATTGGTTTTATCACATCTATCTTTATACGTTTTTGTTTCTTTTCCTTCTGTATTCTTTTAACAGTGGCACTTCTTGTCTTAATTGCTTTATAGTGTTCTCTGATTCCATGATGGGATTTTATTTAATCCCTTTCTTTCCCTTATTACTCTGATTTTGTGGTAAGACGTTACCTAGTATTATTAGTTTAGTGGTAAGACTTTACCTATTATTAGTTTAGTGGTAAGACTTTACTTATTATTAGTTTAGTGGTAAGACTTTACCTATTATTAGTTTAGTGGTAAGACTTTACCTATTATTAGTTTAGCTGTGCAGTAATGTATCCCATCTACTTCTGTTATATCACATGAAATTCTGTTAATAGTCTTGATTATGTGATACATTTTTCGTCTTAATTTCTGTAATGTATTTCTTTCGTCCGTCTTAATGTGTCTGTCCATCACTATTAAAATCGAGCAACTTTTCCCTTAGACAATTTTCTTCTAAACTACGGGCACAATCTTTGCTCTGTTTCCTGCAGTCTTTCTACAGAAAGTTCCAGAACATCTTGCTGTGACATATCCTTTTCAGCTGCATCCTGCCGTTGCTTCTTCATATGGGAACTCATTGGACCATCACCCCACAACACTAAATGCATCAGAGTCGCCACTGTTTCTTGTTACTTCCATTGCTGTGCAGTTCCAAATGAACTTTTGTACTGGTTTCCTACTGAAGGCTCATGAGCATCTTAATGTGGCAGGTGATCAGATGCTTCCTGTTCCACCTGTTTCTTCTTAATTTGGAAACAAGCATG
This sequence comes from Protopterus annectens, assembly GCF_019279795.1. NCBI lineage: Eukaryota > Metazoa > Chordata > Ceratodontiformes > Protopteridae > Protopterus > Protopterus annectens. The sequence continues at coordinate 165,600,201 of NC_056747.1, read as the reverse complement.
CTGTGGAATACCCAAGATGGATTTTCAAGACAAAATACTTCATTTTGCAGGTAATCCAAAACTTCAGTTTCTATTTCTTTAAATTCTACATTACTAATTCTCTCTTCTACTTTCTCCCTTTGTTTATTTGTATTATGAACTTTTTTAAATTTTTCATATCTGGGTGCCTTTCCCTATGTTTTTCTTCAAATATCTTTGGTGTTGCTTTTTTGTATTCCTTAGTTTTGCTTTCTCCTTTGCTTAGAGATTGGATCATACCAAATCTCTTTCTATGTCCTATGCACCATATCAGATATTTCTTTCCATGTCCATACTTCTGATTTCTCCTGCTTCTCCTTTTCCTCCTTAGTGTGGGAACGCATTGTTCCATCATGCTAACCCATAACCTGTGCTAGACTTTTATCATTTTGCAGGTATTCCATAGCTTGTTTCTCTTTAAGTTCTACCTTGCTAATCTTCTGTTCTACATTCCCCCGCTGTGTTATTTTCTTGTGTTGTGAAATTTTCCATATCTGCTGTGTAGCAGGTGTAAATTAGATCAACTGTGTCCTGCTTTGCAGTGCCATAACTATAGTAACTGTACTACTTGTAATAATAAGGAAGCTTCCTGTCAGTCTTTTGCTGAAGTCTGCTATGGCATGTAATTGATGCAACCACTGATGGTCTGAGACTTGAGGCATGTCCCAAAATAGCGAGACTGAATGACTGAAAATGCAGACTTATTTACACATCTCAGATGCCTTTTGTTAGAATATTCCCTTTTCTCCAAGGTATAGTGATCTTGGAGTTGGTATATATGTTTGGGGATTGGAGGGGCTTGCCTCCCACTTTGGTAGGTGCAGGCTTGCAAAAAGCTAATCTCAAAGGAGAATGGCAGTGTTCGCCATTTTTAGGTTAATGGGTGTTTATTAGGCTAATGACCACAAGGGCCTTTTTAACCCTAGTCATGCATCCCAAATCTCTGACAAGTTCTGATACCCTTGATAAGTGTAAGAATGAGCCTGGGAGACGTACCCATCTACAGGTTACCTGTTTGCATTAGAGACATAGGTGCCAAACCAGAGATGAATTTCCAGTTTCCCATCCAATTTGCACTTGAATTAGGTTAGGGAGGAGCTCTGCTTCACACAGATGGGGGGGGGAGCCTGTTCCATAGACTGGTTAGTCTCCGGGATGCATACCTATCCCTCCAGCAGGTCCTGTTTATATCACAGGCACGATACAAGTCTTTAGAATAGGTAATTCTGGTACTGTATGTTTTGTGGATATGCAGGAGGTCCATCAGAGGTGTGGGGTATGGCAATGCCCTGTATGCCAGGCATAGATCTCCTCTCAAAAGCCTGTAGGAGACAGAATACAGGGATAGGACCTTGAGGTGGTCTGCATAGAACATATTGCTTATGCCTTGTAATCTTTTAGTGAGGAACCTCTGTGGACATTCCAGTTGTTTCATATGTTTGGTTAGGTACATACCAAAGGAGGCATTTTACTCAATGGATAGGTCCGATTGAATGCCGAATACAGTGGAACCATGACTTCCTTGAACTTAGATGCCATACCTTTGTTTATAAGTTGTGCAACATAGAATGATTTCCTCACCACTGTAGACACGTGATGATCAAAGGCTAGATTATCTGTGTGTCCCTAAGTCCCTGACTACCGGGTCACCTCTAAGGGGTGTGTTGTCACTATGATAGTTACCAGGGATGGATTACTTCCCAGAGGATACTATTATGCATTTCTTGGCATTTAGTTTTAGTCCATGGCTCTGACACCAGTTATTTGTCTGTGTCAGCCCCTCCTGGAGAACATTTGTGTCAGTGTGAGATTCAGTGACAGCTTCTAATTTGCAATCGTCTGTAAATGTAGTCAGCCAGAGACCACTGACATTGGCCTTGACTTCTGAGAAGTAAATGGCAAAAACGAGCGGTCCAAGGACTGATCCCTGAGGAACTCCATTTGTGACTGGCCTGTTTTGTGGAAGTGGACTCCCCAAGTCTAACTTCTTGGGTCCTGTGAGCCAGTTGGCTGTACACTGGGTGACATATGGATTTGTACGTAACCTCTTGAGTTTGTCAACAATACCCAAGTAGGGTATTGTGTTAAAGGCCTTGGCCAGGTCAAGGTAGGCAGTGTGAATGATTTTGCCCTTATCCATTACTTTGGTGACCTTCTCAAAGAAGTCCACCGGGTTGAGTAGGCATGATCTACCCTTCAAACCAAACTGGGTTGGGTCCAATGTCTGGAAGTTTACTATATCTCTGTTCATCTCCATGATGATTCTTTCTATGGCTTTACATATAAGACTAATGAGGCTTATGGGTCTGTAGTTTCCAGGGTCTGTAGATGGCCAACCTTTGTGCAGAAGGATGACTGTTGCCTTTCTCCATTCATGAGGCATAAAGCCTGTTTGGTAGCTACAGTTAAATTGTAATTCCAGAGACCCTGATAGGTCATGTTTCATGCTATTTAGAAGGCTTCCTGGGATATTGTCTGAGTCCATTGATGCAGTGTTCTTGGTCTTAGAGCATTAAGGACCTGTTCCCTAGTGATAGTAGGGGGAGTTATATTTGATGATATTTCCTAAGGGAAGGTGGGGGGGGGTAAAGTTGGAGCTGAATTTATCAGCCAGGAGGCTTTGCTGTGTCTTCTGGCTCAGTATAGGTAGCTCCATTTACAATGAGCTCTGCACACAATTGTTTATTGCCTTTGAGGTTACGGACATAGCTAAACAATGCTTTATGGTTGTCCTTGGCCTGCGTGGTAAACATACCTCAAATTTGGCTTTGGTAGACTTTTTATTTGTCCTCTGAGTTGTTTGCTTAGTTTGATGAGAGTGCTTTTATCCTTCTGGGTGCTGCACCTTCTAATTTTTGCCATGATTTTCCTCCACCTGTTAAACATCCAATTGATTTTGTGATTCCACCAGGGTGGCTTGCTTTTTGAGTTCTGTATTTCTTCCTGGTGGGTACAACTGCCTCTATGCAGCTGTTAAAATGCTTGTACAGGGTTTATGTGAACAGTTCTGCATAGGCAGAAGAGTCTTCCCTTTGGGACTCAGCTTTGAGTCTTGACATTTTAATAGGGAGCCCTTTTACTGTCCTGATGTCTGTCATAATGTGCTTGCTGTGCTCAGCAAATAATAAGTAAAATACTTTTCATTTATAGGTTCATACATGTATACTAGATAAATGACCATTAAGGATTTTGTAAGCCTCACTGTGCGATGCAGCCCAATTGTGTTTATTAGGAGGGGGTATGTTAGGAAGTTTCTAGTATTTAGGTGGGTGGGATATGTTAGTGTGGGCTTAGTTACTGTCTGCCTCTGTCTGTCAGAGAGATGGGGGCCAGACCCAGGGAGAATTTCTGATTTCCTTTCCATTGGTTAAGATTGTGCTTAAAAAGGGTTAGGGATAAGACTCTGCTTCACACAGATGGGGATCCAGTTCCAGAGCATGAGGATCTTCTGAGAGAAACATCTGTCATGCCAGCTTGTCTTATTTTCATAACAACCTAAATTTAAATTGCTTAAATGGAGCTAGTGGTTCTGATGCAGTTCATTTTGTGGATGTGCAAATGGTTGATCAGAGCTGGATTTTGAGGATGCTTTGTATGCCAGACGTAATCACCTCTGTAACCTGTAGGGGACAGAGTATAGAGATGTGGCTTTAAGATGAGACATGTAGGACAATGTGTTTATACCTTGGTTTCTCCTGGTAAGGAACCTTTAAGTGTTCTAACTGTTGCATATATCTGGTCAGGTATATGCCCAAGGGGGCATTATATATTCCATGATGGGTCTGGTAAGGGTCAGATAAAATGGCACTATGATTTCCTTGTAAGAAGTCTGGAGAGAGCGCGTCATATAATGCAGAGACAAAGGCCCAAAAATAAATATTGCACTTAAAACTTATAAAGTGGATAGAATACCTAGGTTTGTGTTTCGGTGCATTTTCTGACGGATATGAAGTATGAAACAAGTGTGAAACTCAAATCTATGTCATCATTTAGTCACTTCAGTTCTCATTGATTTACCAGAAAACAGCAAATTTTTGAGAAATGGACCAAAAATATGAGGCAAAAATCTGGACGGTTAAGTATGCCTGGAGTGACATGCTCTTACTTGAGCTGGATTACGTAGAATTATTTATTTATTTTTAACTACCTTGGCCACATGTTAGTCAAAGGCCCACTTATTGTCTACAAATGATCCTAGATCCCAGATTACCAGGTCAACTCTTAGAGGTGTCTTATTGATGGAGTAATTAGCCTGGGTGGCAGTTTACCCAAAAGGCACTATAATGCATTGTTAGCTTTGAGTTTTGAAGCATAACTTTGGCACCAGTTATTTGTCTGTATTAGACCTTTTAGTAAGATGTTTGTTACAGGGTTGGGAATCTATGATTACTCCCAATTTGCAGTCATATGTGAACTTTGTCAGCCAAGGGCCCTTGACATTAGCTTTTACCCCCGAGAAGTAGATGTGAAATAGGAGTGGTCTCACCACGAAGCCCTGAGATACCCCTCTGGTGACTGGTCTCTTAGTGGAGGTGATCTCACTAATCCTAACTTCCTGGGTCCTGTCTGAGCCAGCTGGCAGTCCAGCGAGTTATGTAGAGGTTTATGCCCAGTTGAGTGAGTTTGTCAACTTTACCTGATTTATTCATATATCCTTTTACTAAAAGTACACCGGCTTGCAGTTAGTTTCTAGTTGTAGACTACTTTCAATTTTAATTTGTTGAGCTCTTGTATTGAAAAGTGCTATTTCATAGCTTACAGTATCACGATCGATGCATGGAAAGTGGCAATGTTTTTGTTTTTAGCTTTTCTCCTTTTACCTCTTGAAATATGAATCATTAGTCTTGGAAATGAATTTCATGTATGTGGGCTCTTCTTTTTAGAGTGGTTTCTTCTACTAACTGTCTTGTGTTGTCTCTTCTTATCTGTCTTCTGTGGTTGTGGTGTAATTAGGGAAATGCATGCCCGAATTGTCAAGACTATTGAGGAAATGCAGTTGCAGAATGAAGACCCCCGCCAGCTGCTCAAGTCGTTGAATCGTCTGCATCAACCACGTGTGCCATATATGTGAGTTCTTACTCCAGCATATGGCTGAGACATCACCTATCAGCACTAGTTGCTGAGTATTTGAGCTGAAGCCACTGAGCAAAACATGAAGCAGTGATGTCACTAATTGCTTAGATCTGCTGTTTACAGATGTGCCACTTGTTTTGTGTAGCAGCCAGGGTTCTGAAGTTCGCAATCTTTCCTTTCAACAGCATTTAGGCTGCAGAAAAGGAATGTGGCATTCACTGTGATTTGTAGATTGCTATGCTTTGATGCACCTTGGCTTTTTTTTGTTGTGGTAAGTATAGTCAGAAGTAAATGTGGGATTTGAAAAATTGAGATTGTTGCAGCAGTTACTACTGAAAGTTGCGTAATTTTCATTTGTGCAGTTTTCAGTTGTACGTGTTACTATGTTGCATTATAACAACATTCATTTTTTCGTTTGTTATAAATTTAACTTAACAGACCTAATTCTGACATTTGTTTTTCAGTAAATGGCATTGCTTCTTTCAGCTTTAATAACTGGGGTAATCTGATGCCTCATTTCCCCCACATTTACAACAGTTTTACTTGAAGCCTATAGATTCTCTCACTCGTATCAAACTCATTTTCCTGCAAGAAATTACATTGTAAAGAATGTGACTGCACACAAAGCCACAGTGGAAATAATTTTTTTTAATTTGTAGATGCTTGGTATTTAAATGCTTATTTTTCTTCGCTTGAACTTGATTTCTCAATGCTGTGTCACCCTGGTGTAAACATTTGCTACTTGTAGCAAGTAGTGAAGGAATGAATTGTGCTGTCAAATAAGTACTCCGAAATTCTGGCATCTTGGAGAAGAGTGGGACAGTTTTACATTTCTTTATATTACCATATTTCCCCGAAAAGAAGACCGGGTGTTATACTCTTTCCCCCGCAAAAATACACATTAGGGCTTATCAGGGGATGCTTTATTTACCCACACCGTCCAACAATCTACCTTTATTCATTTATTCATGTACAAAAATCAACATTTATTAATGAACACAAATCGACATTTATTCATGTACACAAATTGACATTTATTTCATACTTTTCTGTTATTGGACCACAGTTCTAACGTGTTAAAACAGTTGTGTGAGAATTCTACATAAACAGTGCACCAAACATTTCAACTTCAGAATATCTGCACCTTGGCTTTCATCGTTATTCAAATAGTCATGCCATCTTCTTCTGGAACATTGTTGTAAGTGTTCGACCCCCGAATTTCGACCTGAATTTCTTGTGACTCCATTTCCTGTAGAACCTTTGGTCCCAATCTGTCATGCCTAGCAATAGAGCCGTCCTTAAATGAGCACTGCTTGACCAAGTAGCCTGCTCATTGTGCATTGGCAACACATCTGTCAGTGATTTTATTCCATGACTTTTTCACCCAAGTCACGACCTCTTGCAGGCTAGGCTTCACAAAGTTTCCATGCTGATTTCTCTCCATTCTGTTTTCAATGTAGTCATTGAGTTCCATGAGCAAATAGTCCTTGAATGGCTTGTTTATTGCAATATCAAGAGTCCTGGAGATAGGCAGTCATTCCTGCTGGAATCATTATTTGATCTTTTCTTCTCTGTGCAAGGAATTTCTTCATTTCTTTAGCATGGTGAGTGCTGGCTGAATCCCAGACTAGCAGACCTCTTTTGCCACCTCGCAGAACAAGTGGCAGCATTACATCGACCCACTTTCTTATAGCTGCTTGTGTGCACCAGGCTTTTTTTGGTTTCAAGAATGTGAATGCCTGAAACGCGTTCAGTCTTATTTTTCTTGCCCTTACTAATGATTAGAGGTGGGATTTTCTTTCCATCTAGACGAATTGCCAAAATACAGGTAACACGTGCACTCTCGTAACCCGTGGAGGGAATGTAGATTGACAAGGCACCCCTCTGATCCATTGTTTGAGATCCTTAGCCCATAAACACTGCAGTTTCATCCATAGCAATCATGTTGGAAAGTTGGCATTTAGAAAAGTCACTGCCATCAACAAAGGACTTGAACGCAAGTGCACGTTTAATAACGTCATTATCTTCCAGCTTGAGCAATGTTGATCTTCTTAGAGACAGTTCATATTGGTGAAGGAAGCCATCCAGCCAATGCTGTGATGCTTTGAATTCTTCTGGGGATATTTCTAACTGTGGTGCCATTGCAAGGGCAAAAGCTTGGATATCAGCCCTGCGCACAACCAAAGCCTTTGCTCTCCTGTTAGCAATTCACTCACAGATGATGTCTTCCAGCTCAGGAAATAATGGCTGCCGACCTGATCCACACTTGCACTTCTTAGCATTTCCCTCGTCTGCATGTTGACTGAGGTTATCGTATGCTGCATGCCATTTTCGGACCATTCAGAAATCTAACTTCTTCCCTTTGCAGAAAGCCGCCAGATTATTTCCCTGGGAGTCCACCACGATTCCTTTCTTGTACACGATGGAATAGCTCCTTTTTGCACTCATCTTGTCTGGGGGTGGTTAATTTGAAGACTTACGAGACCGGAGTGGCAACACAAAATGACGCTGTTTACAAAGAGAAGGCACACCCACAACCATGCACTATCACGTAATTTACGCACGTCTGTACGTTGATCAAAATACGCCTGCCAGTGTTTATGGGCCAAGGATCTCAACCGTCAAGTGAGAGTGACGGTTAGGGTTGTAGTAAGAATTGCAGAGGACTCCCTAGCAAAGAGTCTTACGACTTTCTGCAAAGAGAAGAAGTTGGGTGTCTGAATGGTCCGAAAATGGTGAGCAGAGTACGATAACCTCAGTCAATGAGTGTCAATAGTATTATTTTATAATTCAACATGTCTGTCGTGTGTTGTTGACAAGCTTAACTGGGGCTTATTTTTGAAGTAGGGTTTATATCATGACCACCCTGGAAAACCATGCTAGGCCTTATTCTCTTGTTAGGTCTTATTTACGAAGAAGTACGGTAGTTCTTTCTCAGATGTTTTAACTTTTAGAGAGTAAAAAAAATAAACAGGGTGTTGAGACGGTGATAGGATTGCATAGAGATTTGACCTTCTTGCAAAAACACTTATTTTTGTGGGGTTTCCTTATTTACACAAATATACTGTTTTCTCAGTTACTGGTGTTCGAGAATGTGCACACTCAAAGCAGTACTTTTTTTTTTTGCCCCTATACCTGCCAAACATCAGGCCTCACTTTGTTTAGACATTACACTGCCTAAGAGAGGTAGGTAGTCATCCATGCAATCATGAGGGTGCTTTGTTCTCTTTCTGTCATCCCTGCTGTGAGAGCATTTGTACATTTGTGAACCTAACCCCCCACCCCCACCCCTGGTGTTAACGCAAGTTCTTGCATCACTGCAAAGCCACCTTTTAACCTCTGTTGATGCATTTGTGTAATACAACATATGCAGATATGGACTACTATTGCCATTTCTGGCCACTGACACTACCTTCATCAGACCCCTACTTCAGAACAGGCATCTGTTTTCCATCCTGAGGACCTCTCATTGGAGCAGTGTTGAGAGCCAGATGGGAACCACCATCCGTTCCCCACAATGGAACAGGCATTCCCATCCTCCCTGCCTGCGCTGTCAAGCTGTCGAGTCTCTAGTCAAACTCTAGTCACTTAGGTTGTAGTCGCAGCTTTATCCCTCTACGCCACTTGTGCAGGCTACCCTGGGCAGTACTTATGAACAGTAGGAAATCTGTTTTGTGTGTTTACAAGGTGTTGACTTTAGATCTTTCATAGTGGAATGAGTAATGCTTATAGTTTAGTCCACTGTTGCAGTAGTACTTTTTAGGACTTCTGCTGCAGAAGGTCTTGATGGCTGTCTAGTTTCCAGAGCTTAACAACCTTCCACCTGGACATAAGGATGCCTGTGACATAAAAGGGGCATCCATTGAACTTAAGCTAGCTGAAGAAATTTCCAACAGTGGGGTATATTTTCATTAAAAACACCACATTAAAAAAGATATGTGCATAAAAACACTACATTAAAAAAGATATGTGCATTAAATATATACTCTGAAAATATGTAGACAAACAGTATGTGATTGCAGTCTATGTAGTAGGATTATTTTTTCATGTCTGTGCTTTTTGTGTTCAAGTTGCTTTGCAGGAAAATGTTTACTTAGTCGCACTCAATTTTTCATATCCCACAGCAGTCTGTTTATGAGCATGCCAAAATGTAAGCAGTGAGGAAAATAAATGAACCTGGTTCAGTTGTTTTGTGCTTTTCAGCTCACTTTGCAGCAATCAGCAGACTAAGATGGCTAGAATAAATAAACTGTGCTTTTAAGGGGGTATTGTAGTGTCTTTTACCAGGGGATCTGTTTCACTCATTTTGTTGTGCCTCATTACAAATCTCAGCACTCATGGATTGTATGCTCTTGCCCTTTTAACCCAGGATGGCATCTTCTCATACTTGTTAAGGGATTTGCTCACATCCATAAACTTCATTCCTTTCTTGAAGTTCATATTTTATGGATGTACTTTTATCACAGGAAAATACTACCAGATGTTGTTTTACATGTTGTCTCTCTCAGTAGTTTTACAGCACTAGTAACTATTTCTAGCATTCAGAGTTTCAGGCTTTGCTGGATGTTTGCAGTTCTTTACAGAGAGGATCAGAAGTGGCAGACCGGTTTATTATTCAAAGGAAGATTTGGGGAGGGGTCACTAACCTAAGGACATTCTGCAACTGACAAGGTATCAGTAGTCCAGAACTAAGGCCAAATGCCTGCTTTGGTTTGTCAGTGGTCTCTCACTGGTTACTTCCTCTTTAAGTGAAGTTCATTCCTTACCTCTTTAAGAGATAATACTGTACAAGCTTCTTCCTGGTTTGTGTTTTTGAGAGCTTATCCATTATGGATTCTGAAGGTAATGTCCTTTTGTCTTGGCATATGGACTTTACTTGTTTTAATACATGAATTACTTCATGGAAGCCATAGAGCTTCTCTTGACTAATGTTTTTTTTTTTTCTAGGGGTTGCCCTGAGTGCCCTTTATGTACTCACTGGGGAAAGAATAGGATGCCTCTAGGAGACTTGTAGCTAGACATCCGTGGCATCATCAGACCCAGCCAGTTACTCATCTCTGAGCATTTGTTAGTGCTTCTTCATGATGGAAGTTGAGTGGGCATCATCTTGGAATTTGCTGCAGGTAGCTGGAGATGACTTTGATGCACCAGTGCTACAGCCTTACTATTTTGTTTAACCATTCTTTGCTTTTTGCTGTTTTGAGCAGTCCTGATTGTGACCTCAACTGGGTGCTAGCAGAATATATAACTAGAAGTCATTAAAAATAAGTAAAGGTAAAATCCATGTACATTCTTCCACTGAGAGCAACAATGTGATTGAAAAAGTCTAAATTCTGTTTCCCATTTGTGATTTGTAAGAATATTAGAGTGTTTTTAAGCTGCAGTGGTGGTCAAATGTTTCTTCCATCTTTAAGAGTATTCTGTTGTATTTCTACCCTTTTTATAAAGAAGTGTTCCTAGCTTAAAATGTATACTGGCAAATGTGCCTGACTTGACTGAGCACTGATAAATTATACCTGTAAGGTTGTGCATACCGTGGTACTTGACCACTTAATTTTTGATCATTGCGGCCTTTCTTTCCTCTAGATAAAGTATTGCAGTGTTATCTCCTGTGCCTTTTCACAGAACTGCACAGCTCAGCTGCTTTTACTGTAGGATCTTCTAGACATGAATCACAAGAAAAATGTATGTTGATCATCCTAGTCTATGTTCTCCTTTACATTTTCCCACAATTTCCCACATTTACCTTTACTTGTTCCCACATTTACCTGAGGGGGTATGTGTAGGCTTATTGCTGGGTAAATTGATGAAGAGTGTATTAGTCAACTTTAGAAGCAAATGTACAAAGGCATGTAAATTGTCCTTATCCTGGGAAGTAGTATCTTGCATGTGAAAGCAGGTGTTTTCACTTCCTGTTTACATCTGCTCTAAGTGCTCATACTGCAGAAACAGTCAACTTCTAGAAATCTAACACAGTTTTGGATATATGCCTGTCTTCTTGGTGGAGCACATAATAGAGTTGTACACCAAAAGTGCACTAGTTATGTCTTTAACAAGTTTTTCTGAAGAATTCAGTTATTTCTGTTGCTTACAACCCCCCCTACCCACCATAGTGCCATCATTACAGACCATGTACGACCTTCTTTCTGTATACATTGGTCTTCATTTGCACTGTGCACACTACTACAGGGATTGCCCTTGTGATAAGGCAAAAACAGATGGCTTGAATCCATGTTTTTTGACCCTTCAACTTCATTTGTACCCAAAAACTCAAATGTTGGTCTTTCCTTCACCCCTGGAAACAGGCAGTTGCTATCTGTTTTCCTAAGGTCAGATGTCAGTTGCTTATGGAAAACTTTTCTTTGGTCTTCTAATTTCCGTTTGGAAAATAATGGAGTCCATATTGTTCTTTGTACCATCTCACTATCTTTATGTGCCTAGACTCATGGTTTTGAAACTCTGTTCAACACTTCTCACACTCACACATGACTTGCTTACTTTGAGCTGTCTTTGTGGGACTTATGGAAAGCACTAGAAGAGTTTCTTATACAGAAAATAAGATACTTAGTCATATAGCTCTTAATCCTCATATTTTTCAAAAACCTGTATCTAGGAGATTCACTACCCCATCCCTTGTCTGTCTTCATATGCTGTTAGTTTTTATTCCCTTATTTTTAATGAGATTCAAACTTTTCACCACTCCAACATTACTGCTCTACTTTTATGTGGATGACTTGGTCGTTTTCAGTACTGGCAAATTGGAGGTGACCATCTGAGTTTTTTCTCTAATCCTAACTGCTTGTCCCCACAGAAGTATGAATTGGGGTTCTCCATTAGTGCTAGCTAGTGGTAATGCATACTTCTAGGCATACACTATGCTGGCTACAGCACACACTTTATTCGTAATGGAGACGCATCCTCTGTTTTTTTCTCTGCCTTCATGCAACACCCAGTCTTTGCTCAGTGTAAATGTTGCCATGGTCAGCGATTCTCCCCTTGGATGGACACCCCAATATTGGTGACTTAACTGTTTTCTTTGTTGCCCAGGTCTTTAACTGCTCCCAGATGTTGTGAGTTGCATTCAGGGACTTGGTCCTGTTTGCCACGGAGCTGGAACATTTTCATATTTTGCCTGGCAGCTGAGCATAAATGTCAACACAACATGTATAATTTTTGCTCAGAAATGTACAAGGATGCTGTACTAAAATAAAAAGGTATTCTTTTTGACACATCTCCTAGATGTCCGTATACTTAAAGATGCATTTCTTATACTCTGAACAGCCCTATCATAGTTGTATAAAAATTTACACACCTAGGTCTTTCATTGGATCTTTCACATTTTCAAATTACTTGGATGTCTTTTAATGTAAAATTTCCTCCCAACTTATTTCAGCCTATAATGTCTGCCATAAAGGCTTTATCTATGGACAGGTTCAGTTCATCCTTAGGTTACTTCTTACACCTAGCACCCTTCTTTAAGCATCATTGTAGAAACTTTCAGAAAACTGTCTGGTTAACCTTGTCATTGGTTAATGTATATTTTAACCCAAACTTCTGTTTCATTTTTGTACATGCATTGCTGCTTGTTTAGTCTGTGCAAACTGTGCACTACTCCTGTTTTTGCAGCCAATTATTTTTTTTTATTCTTTGTTTACCCAGTAAGTTCCATGAGTTTAGTGGCCTCTCTTCAGGGAAGACATGAGGTGGTATTTACACTACTAGGGGAAATTTGGCCAGAGTATCAGGCAACTACTCATACTAGTCATTTTTGTGAGTGGCACCCAGTTTGGAGGAGCACTTACTGTTTCCATTCCAGGTGCAGGGGTGGGCCAGAGAAACAAGGAGACAGCTGGAGAGAGAAGGTGACAATGGAGTGTTGAAAGAAATGAAGGAGAAAGGAAATGTCAGTGACAGAGAATGAGTGTAGGATTCTGAGGAAATGTTTCCAAGAAACCTGTTTGATGGAGTTGTCAGCAAATGATGGATGTATAGTTACAATTCTCCAATTGAGAGGGTGGTGGGATGATTTACTTAAAGAAATGGTGGTGCAGAGCGAGTCAGATAATGAAGGAGATGTTTCCTGGGGGATGTTATGGAGAAAACGCAAAATGAAGATGCAGAGACAATCTGGAGTAATAGTGGTGAGATGGAAAAGAAAACATATGCAGAAAAAGTAAAAGAAGGCAAAAGTGGAATAGCAGAAAAAAAGGCTGAAACAGTGAAAAACAGAAATACTTGGTAAGAATTCAAAGTAAAGACGACAAAGAAATGGACCGGTATGAATTGTGGAACAATTTAATAGTTCCTTTAGGTGTAAAAGTACAGTGAGGTAAGAGCAGTTCCTATTAAAGAGACATTTTGGACATATTTGAGACTGATTTTTTTTTTCAAATGAAAATGTTGAATATGAAAAAAAGACTAAACCATGGATTTTTGTGATAAAAGCATGCAACAGGGAAACAGAAAAGATTTGTGTACAATTTCAAAAAGAGGTAGAAAGACTTTGAAAAGGCATTTGAAAGCTTTATGTAAAGCAGTGCTGGACATTGCAAAAGTTTGACAAAAGGGCTTTATGGACTGTTGACTGGGATTGTAGTATTGTTAAAATAGAAAGAGAAAAAATATACATATGCCAGTTATGATACATGTGGAGGGGAATGGGGGTGTTATAAAATACTGGGGACAACCCAAACATGTTTTTTTTTTTTTTGGTCTGGAAAAGGACATTTGATACTTCTGTGTCAAAAGAAAATACTTTAATTGTGGGGAAATGGGACATGATGCCAAAAATGTGAAATGTTATAAATGTAAGAAATTGGATACTTATGGATGGATTGCAAAAATGAAAATAAGATTAAGGAAAAATAAAGAAGATGATTCTGTTGGCAGAAGGGTAAATGAAAAAAAAATTAAAGTGTTAAGTGCAAAAGAAGAAAGGAAGGAAATGGATATGAAAAAAAAAATTAAAGGGATAAGTGCAAAAGAAAGAAAGGAAATGGATAAAAAATGGTATGCAGCTAATTATTTTTGCTTGCTGCAATGGTTAAGGTGTTTGACTCACTGACACACAAGGTACAGTGTTTAATTCTCACCTTGGGGGAGGCAAATGGCTAGGATTAGAGTGGCCTATTAAGAAAGCTAGCCTACTAATTGGCTATGAATGTATGAAACCATACATTTAAGGAAAAGGAAAATTTTAGTGTGCTTTCTGTAAATGTGGGTAGTGTTAAGAATATAGTTAACAAGAACAGGAATTTTGGAGTGGTGTAGTACATGTGATGTAGATGCAGTTACATTAGGACACTATTTTTAACAAATGAAAGATTATAAACAGAGAAACGATGGGGAGGAAAGATAAACGTACAATTTGGGAAATGAGAGATGTTCTGTCATATCCATGTTATGTAGAAATACAGTAAAGTTAGTACGTGTAACTTTAGCTAAAATGGGAAGATTAACCACTAGATTTAAAATGGAAAGAATGAGTATATACAATTATAAAATTGGCAGACAAAACCCAGATAAGGCAGAAGATGGACACAATTCAATAAAATCCACTAGTTTAATAACAAATTGTGAGCGCTTTCACAATGCTCAACATTGCTTCATCAGACAAGAACAAGTTGTATAAAAACAGTTTAAATACATAATTCATATTTAAAACAACCAATAAAAAACAAATTCCCTCCATATCACTAATAAACAATTAATCCATGCTTAAAGGTGTAACTCACATACAAAAATGTAATAAAAATAATAATGAAACTAAAAATAAAACTATTAACAATAACTCTAATTTCAGTTTTAGACTTCAACACTAGTTTAAGGGGGACTTAATCGTTCAAGCCCAGCCCACTATGAGCCCCTAATCCGAGAATCCACTGAAGTTCTACACATTCTGTTTGGTTCACTTGGTCTCCCAACCTATGATTTATGCCTTGAACATGAAGTACTTGGAACAAATATACATGCTGCTCACTTGTTGACATAGTATGTTTAGCTAAAGCACTGTAATCCAGCCCTCTCCTGGTGCAGTACACATGGTCCCTTATATGTTCCTTAAGACGATTTGTTTTGCCTACATAAAAATGGAAGCACACCCTACACTGTGTCACATATATCACATCCGATGTGTTACAATCTGCACTAACCCTTAACAGCCATAAGTGCCCTGTCTCAGGATGTTTAAAAAAAAACCTAGACTCATCTTTGTACATACAGTACGCACAATTGCAGTACTTCCGGGTGCCATACAAAACAACTTCCTTTCCCTTACAACTCTCAGATAACATAGTTGTTGCTTCAAATTCGTCCTGTTCTTATGGACAAAGTGGGGTTGCAGGCCTACCATTTCAGTTCTATCATCCACCAAAAGAATATGCCAGTTCTCCTGAATAATAAGCTTGAACTTCTCTATACAATACGTAAAGGACAGTACCAAGGGGGATCTGAGGGGTTTCATCCCTATTCATTGCTCTCTCCTGTGCAGGATTAAAATTAGAATTAGAGAAGTAAGGCCTAGCTCTCCCAGTCCTCTCTCTTGCTACATTCAAGTAAGCCCAATCAACCTCTTATTTACTATAACCCCTAACCAAAAAGGTATGCTTCAGTCTCTGCAACCCTTCAACATGGGAGAGATTTTAGAATTATAAAGTTATATGCTTATACTAATTGTAAAGAAAAGGAAAGCTTATTTCATCAGATTTTAGACTATATAGTGATAAATGTGAATATCATAACGTGAGATGTGATTTCAAGTAAGTGCAAAAAGAAAGGAAATGATTTAAGAAAAATGTTAAGACATTATGAGAGGTGGTAAGTTAACACTTTGGGACAAAACGTCATGGGCTTGCAAAAGGGTATATATAGAAGTGAAATAGATTGTTTTGTAGCATCAGGAGGTTTAGTTATAGGAGATGGAGAGGTAGTTGAAACAGGATTTTCTGATCATCCTGCAGTTTGGGTAGTGATAAAGGGAAACAATGAGTCTATAAAAATAGGCAAAGGTGTAAAAAATGAGAAAGCATGGAATGAAGAAGGAAAGAGATTAGTAATACTTATTTCTAGAAAGGTCATAGTACTATGAAAACATTTTATAAAAAATGGTCTGAATGGAGGGTGATATTTAAGGAAAAATATATATATATACATTTGTTTTACCGTGACAGCATGTGAAAAGTAGAGAAAGAAATGCAAGAGCAAATGATACATTGGAAAATTTAGAATATAATTATTGAAAGTACTTTGACAAACAGAATTATGTGAAAGAAATCAAGAAAAAAATATAAGAATTGATATATAAGCAGATATGTTTTTTACACAAAGGAAAAAGTAGTATGAAGTTACTAAAGCAGATTAGTAAAGGAAGATGGTAGTGTAATGAGAAGAACATGTAAAAGGAGAAATAGAACTCAGGAAAAGATTGAATAGTGTAGTACAATATGGACAAGACATTTTTAAAGAAAAATGAAGGCAGTGAAAAAAAACATGGAGAGTAAAAAAAAAAAAAAAAAAAGTTAACAGAAAAAGAAAGATTTGGAAAAGAAGTTACTATAGATTTGGCTGCAGGAGCAGATGGAATGGGTTATGAAATGTATAAAAAAAGTTTAAGGGACTGGCAGAAAATGTTTTTAAAGATTGAATGAAAATGAATGGTTAAATGAAGGTTTTATGTATAAAGAATTATGTAGTGGAATACTTTAAATATATGTGGAAGAAGGAAGACTTAAGAAAAACTTTAGACAAATAGTATTGAATAATAAGTTATAAAAGCACAAGAGAGATTTGAAACTAAAATGTAAAGTATTATGGAAGATGGCATACATAGTGTAAAGGGGAAGGGTTGTCAAGAATTAATTAAGAATGAGAAATTGTGGTTGATATGAATGGAAAAGATGCAAATCGCTGGGTAAGCCAAGAGATACATATGATGAGTGGTGTAAGGGAAGTCCAACGAGTTGTGTACTCTTTGCATTAGTTATGAATGTGATATGTAAAATAAATTAAAAAATGAGGGAGGCAGGGTATACAACACCTGAAGGGTTAAGAATTCCAGTTCTTTTAACATATGCAGGTGAGATTAAATAATTGCAAAAAACAAAATTTGGATCAAAGTAATTTGCACTAATGAGTGTCTAGAGATGACGGGGATGGCTTTAAATAAAGGTTTAGATGTAGTAAAAATTGGGGATATATATTACATAATGAAATTTCTTCATTTGGTATCAAATTTGGGAATAAAGATGCAAGTAGAATTCAGTGTGAAAAATTTGAAGAACTAAGACTTGTATTTTCTGGACAACATATAAATTATTGTTAAAAAAAAAAAAAAAAAGGCTTTTTTGGTAAATTTAGTAATGATGGGAAAAATGGCATACTTAGCAATTGTATTTATGTTGCCAACAGTATTTGTAAAGGAACTGTTGCTGTAGATATTTTCATTTATATGGGGTTCAAGATTAAAGCCAATAAAGAGGAGTTTTGTATGTAAATAAAGAAGGAAGTTTTGGGTTAATGATAAGTTTTGGGGTGTGGTGAAAAAGTGTGTATAAATGAGGAAATAAAATATTGCCAAGAATTTTTGTGGAAAATACAAATTATTGATAACGAAAAAGGTAGATTTTCCCATGGTTTTATATACTTTTCTAACAGATGAAAAAAAATAATCGGTAAAAATCGGAAGCAAATGGTATAATCAGAAAGTAGAATGTCATGATTGTTTGTGGAGACTTGTAATGGATAAAATTTCTGATAAAAGGCAGTATGCAATATAAGTAGAAAAGTGATAGAATGTGTTTACATTGTCAAGAAGAAACTATGGAACATTGTTTTTAAATGAAAGAGAGTAAAAATAAAAGTTGTGGGGAAAGCTATGTAAAGAATATTTTTTAAGATATAAAAGTGGGAAAAAAATATGGACAATATAAAATTAGAAGTACAGAATTCTATTTAATGTTATATGGAATAAAAGAATAAATGAAATTGAATGGTAAATGGATTTTAGCAACAGTATTAAGTAAAATCAGATGGTTATGTAAAATGAAGTAGCTAACAGGCATGAAAATTTAGTATGATTGTGTAAACAGATTTTTGTATATCAATATATCTGTACACTTATAAATATTTATTTTATAAATGAGTTGCTTTTTTATGTAAAGGACCCTTTCTGTTTTTCATAAGTGCTGTGGGATCTTTTACATCCACCTTAGCTGACACCAACTCAAGCAAATAGGATTTCAGTTTAATGTTTCTTCTAAAGGATAAGACACTGAGTGTATTCCCAGAAATTAGCCTCCCTATTCCACAAAACAGTACTGTAAGCAGTGTTGTGTGTCCCAGGAGCAGCACCTGTTTTTGCACAGCATTGTCATAGGTGCTTTTTTGTGCCAGTTTGCATCTTTTTGGCCAGGATATTTCACTACCTGAGGTAGGTCTTACTAAAACAAAACAGTTATGCAGGAGTTCTCTGTATATTTTGATGGTCAAGAGGAGCTTGTAAAGTAAGTCCCTATTTTACAACCTGCCATTCCCCCTCTTTTGTACATGGATGTAGTTTTCAGTTATAATTTTGCATATAGGAAATTCAGCCAATAAGATTGAAGATGTAGTAAATGTTGAAGTTGTATCCCTTTTCAGAAAAGCATATTTGTTGGGAAAAACTGCAGTCTTTGTCTATGAGCATAGCTTCTTAATTCAGGTATAGGAGATGCTGTGATGGGTGAAGACAGGAGCACATTCTTTTAGACATGGACATGAGGCTTTTAGGTGGGTGCATCTAGAATTGTGAAACTGACCCCTATGGTAATGCATACTCCTGTAGAACCTCTTAAGATCATGTTTTTTTTTTCATTTTTATAAACTGTAAGCAAAGACAGCACAGTAGTAAGATGCTATCTTTACCTAATCAGTTTTGACCAGAGTCTTTTTCCACACCATGGTAGTTTTCTCTGCATTTGGGTCTTTGTAATGATGCTTATTCAGTGTGTAAATTGTCTGCAGGCTTCCATATTTTCCTTTTCTGCCTTTTTAGGATATGTTGATTGCTTAAACCACACTAAACTTGCACTGCATGGCTTGTATCACTAGCTCAAATAGTTTTATTTCAGACTGTTTTTCTTAATATGTTTGTTTAAATATTTTGACAGGAAAAGTAACAAGCAGAAGCAGATTATTCCAAAGGTAAATCAAAAATTTAAATCCTGTTATATAATGCTGTACTTGCTTCTTGAATGCTAAAGTAGGAGTGTAGGTTTTTAGATGTGTGTGTTGTTTTCACTTAAAAAGGATATATTATTTAATAAGTATTTGCATGGTTCGGATTCCAAATAGGTTGTGGCACATTTTGCAAGTTACGTATATTTGTTTGTCTTGGGTTGCTGCTATATATGATATGTGTAACTTCTAAAACAAAACACAAAGTCAACACAATATGGTCTGTTGTCTGCATGGGATCCGCTTTCATTTTCTAGATTGACTTTTGACCCCACATCTTTTCCGTGCCTCCTATAGTCAGTTGAATTTTCTTTCTTGGGTAGAACTGCTAAAAACTCTGACTAGTGTGTAGAATGCAAACTGTATATTGTGAGGATGCTGTTATGGTTAGTGAACATGCATTTGTTTTAAGTTGCATCATGACCTGGTGTTAAATATTTTTATGGTTATGTAATTGTAAATATTTGTATTTATTTGATTTATTAAAGCATCTTAAGAAAAGCAACATATTATTGATCTATGACATTATTTTAATCTGGTGTTTCTAGTAGCCATTATCTGTAAGACACTATTTTTGAAGTTAGTGATTAAAAACTTTTGTAACTCCTAAATGGTTCTGTGCTGTTTTTGCTGATAACTTGGGTATGTACTGTCATGGAATGTAAGCTGATGTCAGTAAAGGTGTATGCAGAGTTTTATATTAGTCTGCAGTTGAGGATGAAACCATTCAAGATTTTCTCATTTATGCAGTTTTTAAATGCACATCAAGTGGCATAGAGTTCTTGGGGGTTTGGGAATAATTCTTATGCTACCTGCGCTGATTTTTAGGTATTAGTGAATTGAAATGTTGGTTTGTGTGTCTGTTACCATCTAAAAATGCAGATGTACTAGACACAATTTTAATGACCTTCCTTGATTCTTGGGATTGGTAATCCCTTTTCCATCACTGGGATTTTGGTGTAGCTTTTTAGGAATTCCTGCATCCCCATAATAGCTGATGATCCATTACAGCATATTCCATGTAACGTACAGCTGTTGTCTTCAGAGTCCCAGCAGATTTATTTGGATAAAAAATTTGGATCTTGATCCTTGATGCCATCAATCAAATGCTCCTACGTTTTCTGTCTTTTTATGCAATTTGACCCTTCCCTTTTCTAAAGACCTCTATAAAAGATCCTACTATTTATAGACAGTTCAGGGTCTGTCTCACAGCTGAAAAGAATAATTTCCTCAGTTTTACAGCAATTTGCTCCCCCAGCGTTTCTGACAAAAGTATTTTATAGAGAGTTTTTAAAAACTACCATGTTGTACTCCTGAAAAACATGCCCTTTTTTAGATCACTGTTGCAGTATTCTAAAGTGTTGGGATATCTGATCAGGCAACATGGACATTGAGCTGGGTGCCAAAACCTAAACCTTCCACCATAGAGCTGTACATCTAATGCATGACCTAAGCCCATGGGCATAAGTAGACATGAGCGTAAAACCTCCTCTCTCTTCCTGCCAGTCCAAAATGCAGGTCCTGCACCTGTCATTTCTGTTCTACACAGTAATTTGCCTTCACTTGTTTAGGTAAGTGCCCCGTTGGGGAACTTTTTAGATGCAGGGTACAGTTGTAAGAATTGTATATAGTCTGCCACTCCTTTGCATTTAAAACCTTATGGACATGACCTTCTTCCTCAAGTATGAACCTGGAAACGTAGTGCCTTAAGAGCCTAACCCAGCCTAAGATTTTGGACCATTCCACTCCTGACATCTTACCTATACCAAAGGAGAAATGTGGGAGGTCTAGGTCTGGCAGGTATGCCTGCCCAATCAGACTCGGACATACCTGCTGAGGTCTCGGAACCTACAGTACACCCAAAGTCTTCTCAGATGAGGCTCTATTGCAACCACTGCAAAAGCCAATGTGGTGTCTGAGGTTCCCACGTCCAAAGCAATGAATGCTACCTACACTGATGAGAAGGGGAAACTCCATATAATCTCTAAAGGTATACCACAAAATTTATTTATAGAGGAAACACCAGGGTCTCTTATTAAGGTATGTCAAGGGTTGGAACCTCCACATCTTGTGAAAGCAGATGTCACACCTAAAAAGAAAACTAAAAATGTTTTCTCTCCCCAAATATCCGAAGAAAAGGAGTGGATATATTTCTCCCATGGCCTATTTAAGGCCATAATGGCACTTGCCACCATCTTTTGCATCATCTGCTCTTGCTACACTCCAAAAGGGACATTTAGAATAATCATCTGAGGATGTGGATGTGGACTCTGCCTCTGATGAACACACCTTGGCCAACACTTCAGATCCATTATCCAGCCCAAGTGTCCTATGATGATGATTCCTTATCCCTGGATTACCCTGTTGAAGAAGCTTCATTTGGGGAAACCATTTTACCATACAAAATACTTTGAATGGAAATGAAAACCGATTTCTGATGTGCAAAAAGGCTAGTATAATTTTTACAGGTAGGTACTCCTGCTTCTGTCCCTCTTGACTTAGAGGCCTTTCTTGATGCCTTTCCATCTACTTTACTACTCCTGACTCTCAGACGTTAACCCTCTAAGAGGCTTGATAGATTATGTAAAGTACCCGAAAATGTAAGGTTTCTATACAAGAATCCTTTGGCAGTTCCGTCTGTGTTTGCTTTGGCTACAGACAAACCTTCAAAAGTCGTACCTCTTAATTGTCAGATTCAAACGACTAAATCCAGTAGGCAGTTGGTATATCTGTGTTGGCTTAGGCTTCACAAGTGGTTAAAATTAGCATCAAATGCAGCTATGAAATAGTGGAAGTTTTCCTCCAGAGCAACTGCTACAGGTTTGTTTTTTAGAAGGTATGCATAGCTGTGCTGTCAGTCCCTCCTTGAGGACATTAAAGCCAAGCTTCTAGATTCTCCTTTGAATAAGTATCTGTTGTTTGGCAGTCATGCAGCCACTTTCTTTAAAATTGTGCAAGAACAGGAGAAAATGGGGGATTGAGCACACATTTTCCTTACCTCAGTTCCCTGATACTAGAGAAAATATCCTGCAAAGTTGGCTTCCATTGCCACAGGGAGTCCAGGACCCCCCCCATAAGGTATACAAAATGCATAGGAAGAGATTTCAAGAGAAACCAGACAGGGATTCTAAATGTGGGAGGCCTGCCTATCCAGACCAGTTAGCCTGACCCCTTAGTTCTCCCTCTGTTCGTTTCCCCATGTCCAGCAGACTCACCTCTACTGTAGAAAAGTAGCAGCTTATTACCTTAGATAAATGAGTTCTTTCCATTATTCAACATGGTTACAGAGTGACTTGGAAGTCCTTCCATTCAAGGGCATCCCCACTCCACCTCACAATCCAATAAAGTTTGTTTCTCCCATCATTCAAGTCTTGAAGAACCAAGACACAATAGACCCTGTGCCACAACAGTACTCGGGAGAAGAGTTCTATTATAGACTTCTCCTTGTTCCAGGAAAAGGTTTGGAAACCTGTATTGAATCTGTCCACTGTCAGCAAAGATGCTGTCCATCCAAACTCTTTTGCCCTTCATACTTCATAAGCCTCTCTGATGTCCCTGGATCTAAGGGCTGTCTACTTCCACATTCTAATCCACCCTTCCTTCAGGACATCTTGAGGTTTCTGACTTACTTATTACACTTTTAGTTCTCAGCTTTGACTTTCTACAGCTCCCAGGGTCTTCACAAAGTGTCTGGCTCCAGGCATAGCTTTCTGCAGGCCTCCAGAAATTCAAGCATTCCCTTACTTGGATGATTTGTTAATATAGGCACCCTCTCTAGAAACTATTTTGCTCCATCTCAGCTTCACTGTGTCCCCTACCCTAGGGTTCATGATCAATTTCAAGAAATGCACACTGGAACCAAACTAAGACATACTTGTCTTGGGCTGCAGATTAGCCACTAAACGTATGCGGGCTTTTCTGCCTGTGGTCAAGGCACAGAGTCTCTCTTGTTATTTCCAGTTTCTCCTACTACTACAGATTTGCAGTGCAGGAGAAATCCTTAGGCCACTGGGATTCATGTCTGCAACCATACCTGTGGTTCCTTTTGCCAGGCTGCATGTAAGAAGGATCCAGTGGTCCCTGAAATGCATTTGGTCTCAGCACTCCCATTCTCTGGGCACTCAAATTTCTCTTCTCCTCTGCTTAAGGAAAGAAAGCTAACGGTGAGCATCATAAGTAATTTTCAAATCGGGCTTGCTTTTCAAACAACAGATGCCACAACATCAGATGTTGCATGAGTGGCATATCCAAGCTCCTGAGAGTTCAGGACCAGTGAATCTGAAGCTATAGCACATCAACCTGAAGGAGATGTGGGCTGTCTTTCAGGCTCTGCAGACCTTCTCAAACTTATGAGCTCCAGGACCTTTTACTGTTTTTACAGATAAACATCATTGTCATGTTGTACATAAGCAAGGGGAACCAAATCTTATCAGCAATGTAGTCTAGCTCTTATAGTGTGAGATCAGACCACAAAAGCAAACCTGTCAGTTCAAGCTGTTTACATCCCTTCACAGAAGAATGTCTTTCTAGATTTTATAAACGGAACAAGGGATGACTCACATTAATGGATGCTAAACAGGGAGGTCTTACTAGAGATGGTCAACAAACGAGATATCCCATAGACAGACTTATTTAGCTCATCCACAACAAGCAGCTTCCTCTCTCCTCTAAGGCTCCTTTTCTTGAAACATGGACAACAAATGGCATGTTCCTTTATTGGAAAGGGAGGGTTCCTGTATGCTTTCCTTCCAGTCAGGCTTTGTCTTCTCCCAAAGGCCTTACTAAAGATCCAGAGCGACAAACAAAAGATCCTTCTGATGGCTTCCATTTGCTCAAGGTATCATTAGTTCCCTTTCCTTACCCACCTATTGATGGGTCATCATCAAACGTTTCCTCACAGAGTGGACATGTTGACACAACAGAGGGTCTCTTCTTCACCTCAGCCTGTCATCTTTCAACCTGACTTTATGGATGATTGGTTTCTGAAAGGGATCAGGATCCTGTCTTCTGAGGACATGCTTCAGGTTCTCCAAGAGGCAAGGAAGTGTACTGTCCGGAAATATTACATAGCTGAATGGAAGTGATTTTCTATTTGATGCCATGCTCATAAACCCTATACAAACAAATGCTCCCGTTCCCTATTTTATTTGTGTGAGCTCTTAAAGTCTAGACTGACATACTCCTCAATAAGATGTACCTCTCGGCCTTATCTGTGTATCTGTCCACCCTTCTCTTCTGTCTAGACGAGAGGTAAAACAGTTTTTGAAGAGTGTACTGCACCTAAAGCCTCCTAGTAAAGCTATTCTGCCTCCATGGGACCTTAATTTTGTTCTGGAAAAAAATACTCTTCCGCCTTTTGAACTAACAGCTTCTGCCCACTTCAAATTCTGTACTTTGATAACCATACTCATAGTTGCCCTTACCTCATCTACACGAGTTTGAGAGCTACAGGCCCTGATGGCCTGACCCACCTTTCTTAATCTTCCATAATGGCAAGTGTGTCATTGTGTGTCAGTCCCTTTTTTATACCTAAAGAAGTTACTGAGCTGTCCCTTAATCAGTCTCCCTACTTTCTTTCCTAACCCAGAAAATAAGGGGGGGGGGGATCTTCCACTTTATGGATGTTCATAGTTAGCTCAAATTCTTCTTAGGCAAGACATTCAGTCTGCAAGACTGATCAGTGAATGTCCTTCCTCATCACTGTTGGGATATCCTGCCAGCTATGGCCTAATGTCCACCAGCTATGGCCTAATGTCCACCCAGCATACCAAAGCCTTTACACCTTCCAGGCGTTATTTGTCAGAGTTGTGACATACAGATGCCTAATTGTCAGAACAACTTTGCTATCTCTGTGTAATCCTTCAGCTGGTTTATCTACTGAGCCTTCTAAAGATAAACACCCCATTGGGGTTCCTTCCTTTTTTCCTCCTTGTAGTTTTATAGTGTCATCCAGGAAAGGAAAATGAGTGTGGGAGGCACTTTCTCCATAAAGACAGACATGAGAAGTGCCTTTTTTGTATGTGTGCTTTGCATTACCATATTTAATGTGATATTTGTCAGGCATTTGTCCCTAAGACACTCAGTGACAATCTGCCATCCCTTTCTATGTATTTGAAGAGAAAAAAAAATTGAAAGCTTTTGGATCAGGGTACCATAACCAAACCCACCTGCCCTGAAGTTCATCCGCCACTTTAAAAAAAAAAAGGGCACTTACTGATTCTGCTGCTGTTCAGCTTCCACTGGACATCTCCCTCAGGTTGGATGAAGAACCAGGGATTATCCAGTGCTCATGACAGTTCCCTCTACCATGGCCCATTTCAAGACCGATGTTGAGCTGCTTGCTGTCATGTTCACTGAAATTGTGCATAAGTCTGGTACTAATATAAAGGGGGAACCACAGCTGATTATATCTGAGGGGCCTAGGGGGATTCCTCAAATTTTAGTCAGGGAATAGATGTCTGGTACTCTTATTGAATCTAGGCAGGGGTCTGAACTTCCTATGTTTGTCACAACAGCTGTTCCTTTAAAAAAGAAACAGAAAACCAGACGTGGCTACTGTAGCTGAAGATCCTCACAAAGGGTATCAGGGTTTTTCTCAAGAATTGTTGAATGCCCTTAAGACCCTGAAACCTCGACAAGGGTAGTCTGTCCCTACTTCTACTCCCTAGTCTTCTACCTATTCTAAGAGGCCTAGGGATTTAGATTCTTCTGTTGGATTCATTGCCATAAACCTCTCAGATCCACTCTTCTCTTGCCATGGGGTCTGATGATGAAGGTTCACCGTCTCCAACTCCCCTATTGAAGAATTGTGTTCTGGGGAAACAGTGATCCATATGATACAATTCGTTAAGTGGGACTTTCCAAGTTTCTGACATTTAAATGAGATATTATGAACTCTTGCAAATGAACTCACCCAGATCTTCTGCAGTCCCTCCTGTTTTAGCTGCCTTTTTTGATATATTTGCAGCAACTTCATAGTCAGCAACACACTGCAATGGTACCTCAGGTCTGTTTGGATGCAGAACTCCCACCCTCTGGAGTACAGGGTGCCCCTCTTGCACTGCCTCAAACAGGAGATCCATTGGTGGCTGATCCAGGTTAAGCTCAACCCGGGTCTTCCACTCCAACTCCCACCACCAATACAGGTAGTGTACACAGACACCCCAGACCTCGGTTGGGGAGCAATGCTGGAGCTCCTAAAAGTGCAGAGAGTTTGGCCAGAACCACACAGGAAAGAACACATCAGTGTAAAAAAAATGAGAGCAAATACTACTGGCCTTGAAGGCCTGTCCGCCCAGGCTACAACAGGGACCCCTAATGTTTTGCACAGACTATACCACAGTGCTGTTGTATCTCAACAAGCAAGGGGGAACCAAATCTGTCTTTCTTTGCAGACTAGCTGTCCTTGTGTGGAAACTGGCCACCGGTCAGGGAGTTGCTCTTCAGGCAGTGTACATCCCTTCCCAATAGAACTCTGACAGATTCCCTCAGCAGATCCATGACGATGTCCCATGAATGGATGCTACACAGGCATGTCTTCCTGAACCTTGTCCACCGATGGGGTACACCTCAAGTATGGATCGGTTTGCTTCCACCATGAACAGACAACTTTCCTCCTCTTGCACCAGACTGCCAGAACCTTTGGCGATGGCAACAGATGCCTTTTCAGTCTCCTGGAAGGGTATGTTTCTCTATGTATTCTCCCCTTCTCTCTTGTTCAGAAAGTCTTGCTGAAGATCCAGCAAGACAAGCTGAAAATCTTGCTGGTGACTCCCTATTGGCCAAGACAGCATTGGTTTCCCCCTCCTCGTGCTATTAGCCAAAAGCAATCACCGCAGGTTACCCCAGTAGACGTAATCACACAGAGCAAGGGGAACCCAAATCCACCCACACTGGCATTCTCTACACCTCACCTTGTGGGTGATAGGATTCTGATCCCTTTCAGACACCTATACAGCAAGGACATGCTCACTGTCTTGCACAAGGCCAGGTCAACTAATACCAGGAGATCTTGCGTGTCCAAGTGGAAAATATTCTCCATATGGTGTCTTAGAAGGCAGCTGGACCCATTGCAAAGCCAGGTTCCCCTATTGCTGTCTTACCTGTAAACTTTTGCAGACAGGGTTAGCATTCTCCTCCATTAAGGCCCATTTCTATGCCATTTCTACCTGCCTACCTACCTACCTGTGGACCTCCCCCCTTAGCTTACAGATTGCCTGCAAAGCTGTTCCTTAAGGGGGTACTTCACCTCAGACCATCAAGGAAGCCCATTCCACCTCCATGGGACCTGAACTATGTTTTAAAGAAGTTCACACTCCCTCCCTTTGAGCCAACATCCATAGCTTCCCTAAAACACTGCACATAGAAGATTGTTCTGCTGGGTGACCTTGACCTCAGCTAGAAGAGTTTGAATTGCAAGCTCTCATTGCTATTCCACCTTTCTCATCTTCCACAGAGATAGGGTAATCCTCAGAATCAACCCATCCCTCATGTCCAAGGTGGTCAATGACCTTTCTTTAAATGAAGCCATCAACCTACCCACTTTCTTCCCAAACCCGCAGTGAGAGAGTGCTTCATTTCCTTGATGTGCACAGACAGCACAGATTCTGTCTGCACAAAACCAAGCCCATCAGACAGTCTGACCAATTGTTTGTCTCCTTCCATCCCAGGGCCCTGGGGAAAGCAGTAACTAAGCAAACCATTTCAGCCTGGATTTCCAGGGCTTATTACCTTTTTCTACATACACCACAGGAAACCATTATGAGGGAGTGTTAAAGCACATTCCACTCTGGCAATGGACTCATCTGGAGCCTTCTTCAAAGGCCTGGACACTTCCACTATTCTTGAAGAAGCCACTCATGTCGTCTGTGCACACTTTCACAAAGCATTACAAAATAGACCAGATTTCCAGGTCCAGGGCAGGATTTGCCAGGGCTATCCTCAATGGATTCCTGGAGAATTTTCCTAGGCAACCACCCTCTTCCTCACAGTGAGTTTTGGCACTCACCTAACTGTACAGAATACTGCAGCATGTGAATAGAAGGACATAGAAAAGTTGTGTAAAATCTTGCCATAACCATAGATGTCCTTTTCTTCCATGTTGCAGTATTCCTTCCCTCCCACCTTCCCCTCCTGATATCGGGCATTTCCCTTCTTGGATGGCACGGGACTTGCACTACCATCTCTGGGAGTAGTTCTGACCGGGGAGCTCAGTTCCGAAGTCTGGTGTGCACAGATGTCACTTTTATGGCCCATGTTCTGCTAGACACATCAGATGTCCCATGCAGTGACTGCAGACTTTTGTATACTGGCCAGACGTTTGGGTAGCAAGAAATAAGAAAAAAAAAACAACTGTACAGAATACTGCAATGTGGAAGAGAAGAACATTCATGGTTATGGTAGATGTTACACAACTTTACTTTATCTGAATAAGTCCTGTGTTTGTGGATGAAAATGCGGTGAGACTGTTAAGCTTTCATAATTGTAACTAAACATTGTGATTTTAACACCATAGTATTTATTTTCATTGACTCCTCAGATGTCATGGTTAGTTTTTGGTTAGTGGTTTTCTTGAGGGCCATCTGGATCCTCCACCTTCCACTGTGTACATTTTATTAAGTCCCTGAGAATCATAAGTATTTGTACAAAAGTCCTTCATTTGTTCCTGTTGCTATTTCCATGCCCACATGTAAGCCATCCAAACTGTCCTCTTCCAAGTTTTTACCTTCTTAAAAGGACAGCCATATTATTGAGAAGTATGGGGAAAGTGTATACTTTTGCTTCCTTGCATTTAGGGCCATTAATTATCAAATCCACATGACTAGGTATGTTCTGGCTCTTTTTTTCCAACTAGGGTGTTGGGCTGTTTACTGATTATGCCTAATTCTGGCAATAAGACTTCTGCCCTTTCTCTTCTGCATTTTGATTCTCGGGTGGCTTGCCTTTCCATTAAATGCAACTATGATTCCGCTAATGTCTCTTGTAGGTCAGCTGCAAGTGGTTCTGTCATGAGGAGATGCTGTTGGTTGCAGCTTCAAGTCTTACCCAAGGACATTAAGGCCCAACCTTTAGATTCCCCCTTAGACAGCCAGAAACTGTTTGGCACTGCTGCTGAATTGTTTGAAGTCCTTCAGATAAGGGTAAGGTTATACAAGGCCTGAGGCAAGTGTTAGTTTCCCCTGTACCTAAATTCTAGAGGCACTATCCATGTTCTTCGTGTTTCACTGTTGCAGTCATCACACTTGGGTTATCTGCTGCAGGTCAGTCAGCCCAAATACCAGAGTCTTGGAATTTCTGCGTCGGATGCTGTCATCTCTTACATGACGTCAGGGGTATAAAACATGTAGCCAATGCTATTACATCAGCTTTTCTTGCTGAGCGGTGTCTAAAGCAGAAGCAGTTTGCAAGTGCCCATCAGCCGCTACCTGAAATTTTTGTTGTTCGAGTTTCAAACCTAAAGTCTTCTAAAGTTAAGTACCCCATTGGGGATCCTTTTTTCTTGCTCTAACTGATGTCAGTTAACAATGGTCTTGCCTGCGGAAAGCAAATACCTCACAGAGATTTTCATTCTTACTGCGTCACCTGTTTAGGCCCAGACCACGACGTTCCTCGCTGTCGATTTTGTGCCCTGTTCAACACCTGAACTATTCGTCATTGGGCTATCTTTGTAGCTAAATTATTTTGCTCTCGTTCTCCGTATTCTGAATTGGCTTCAATAAGCCATCCGACTACCGATCTTCTGAAAAATGTAAGGATAAAGACAGAGACAGACCGCAGAGGTCCAAAACTGCCGACAATATTTCCGTTAAGCTAGTTGCCAGTCCGCCGGTACTCGGTGAGGTGCTTTCGCAGCCCCTGGTACCTGCTTCTACAGATTCGCAGGCCTCTACTGAGACCCGTTCATAGTCCAGTATGCCACAAGATGCTTCTTCGACTGTGGAACCTGCGGATGTCTCTACCTTGGTTGGGTCCAGAGCCGCTGTGCAGGCACTGGCTTCTGAGGGTGTATTCAGACCTTCCGATGTTCGTATTAAACCAACTACTTTGTTTCTGACAAAAACTACCGAATTTCTCAGGGTCAGAGTTCGCATTATGCCTAGGAAACCAATGACCAAAGCGCATTCTCAAGCTCCCATGCCACAGAAACAAATGCTTAGAATGGCTGAAGACGTTATTATTTTTATCAGGGGAAGTCCGCCTTCCCACTCTAAAAAACAAAGAATTGATTTTCCTTCTGATTCTGCAGATCATGAGTCCGATGACTCTGACCCCTCTGATTACCAGGACATGCCCTTATCTACCTGTGAGGATTCAGATGCAGAGGATTCCATTCCCTCTGCCCCCCCCCCCCCCCCGAGGACTTTTCTTTCGGTCAAACCTTGCATATACCCTCAGAGAGAATTTCTTCTGGGAGTGCCAGGACTACCCACAGTCGAAAAAGAGACTCTGGGAATTTTTAAACTTGCCTTAGCATAGGGCCCTGTTCTGGAAATTGTAGATATCTTCATGGAATCCAGTCTTACCCCTGATACTTTTGCCACCAGCTCCTAGAAAGCCTGACAGGTACTACTGAGTACCTGACTCGCACAAATTTCTTTTCAAAAATCCCACTGCTGATCCAGAGACCTTTTCCCAGGAACCTAACCCCTTCATACAGGGATTCTAGGGCTTTAGACAGATGGGGGAAGAAGGTAAATATCTCTGCAAATCTTGCAATCAAAGCATTAAATTGCCAGTTTCACATGTTGAAGTACCAGCAGCATATTATGGAACTAATTAAACAAAAAATGATGTTGATTTCTGATTGTGCAGAAAATAAAAATTTACAAGAGTTGATGCATTCTGCAAACCCAAGTTGGAAAACATACTTTGCAGTGTGGTTTTGATGCCTTAGAAGCATCTTGCAGGGCTGCTGTCACTGGGCCTGTTCTTTGAAGGCATGCTTGGCTGAAGGATGAAATCTTGCCAGACCATGTCAAAGCAAAATTACTAGATGCTCCATTAAACCAAGAACATTTGTTTGGCACAAGAGCAGTAGTAGTTCTTAAAAAGATGGAGGAAAAAGCTAAATCTATGCAAACTGTTAAAGATTTCCTACAGGTGCAGCCACCTAGATTCAGTAGGTATTGGCCTTCAAAGAACTGGTACTTTCCAGTCCCTCCCAGATCTTCTCAGTCCAAACCCAGGGGCAACAGACCACAGTGTGCACAGATCTAAACAATGGAGTGCTCCCACCTCAAAAACAGGGAGTGGTAAGCCACCCCCTTATGGAAAAAAATTTACAGTGACGTGTCCTTCATCCTTCCCAGCCATGCCCAAGTGCTTGCACCCTTAGGAAGAAAACTCACCTTGCATGCAAAAAACTGGGAGTACATTACCCAGGACAGATGATTCTTAAATGTTGTATCCCAGGGATACGGATTCTACTTCCACTCTCTGCTAACCCCAAGTGGATTGCCAGACCTTCCCCCAAACCAGTGGGCAGAGGCCCAAAAGCAAGTACTTTCTCATCTCAGTATCAGGGCTATTCAGCCTGTCCCAGTAGAGCAAAGGGGACAGGGTTTCCACTCTAGGCTGTTTCTGGTGCCCAGAAAAGAAAACTCTTGGCGCCCTATCCTGGATCTGTCAATTCTCAACACTTTCCTGGTGGTACCAAATTTCAAAATGCTTACACTCCCAACAGCTGCTTCATTATGCTAGCCAAGGACTCCTGGCTGGTCACCCTACACTTAAAAGAAGCTTATCTGCACATCCCTATAAGGGAATCTTGCAGGAAATATCTACATTTCAGGGCAGGCTCTATGCACAATCAGATGTTCTTTGTGTTTCACTGTTGCAGTCATTACACTTGGGTTATCCTGCTGGCAGGCTACCCTCAGTCGGCCTGAATTCCAAATTCTAGGTCCCGCGTCAATTGCTGTTGCCTCTTCCCTGACGTCGGTGTGCCAAGGGTATAAAAGATGCAGCCGACGCCATTTTCTTCAGTCTTTCTTGCCGCACGGTGCAGAAGCATAAGCAGTTCCCAAGTTCCGGTCGGCCGAGATTTTCATGTTCGGATTTCAGATCCGAAGTCTACATTAAAAGCTAAGTACCCCGTTGGGGAAACTTTTTTCTTGCTCCAGACAGATGTCAGAAAAAGTTAATAATTGTATTTCTTCTGGGAAGCAAATACCTCATAAGGACTTTCATTCTTACTGTATTCCTTGCCTAGGCCCTGACCACGACGTTGCTAGTTGTCGGTTTTGTGCTAGATTTAACCAGTGCACTATTAAGCGTCGGTATGATTTTGCATTACACTATTTTGGCAGAAGATTTAATTATACAATGTCGTCGGATAGCCATCCGACTACCGGAATTCACAAGAAACGCAAAGAAAAGGACAGGCATCTGAGGTCCAAAACTGACTAGGCTTCTTCTAAGCCAGTCGCGGGTTCTTAGTGATGCGCCTTCGCAGCCTCTGATGCCCGCTACTTTAGACCCGCAGGCCATTACCGACTCCCGCGTAGAGTCGCCTAGGCCGCTGGAGGCTCAAAGTATTTGTCCGTCCGAGACTATTCCCTCAGATGGGTCCGGAGCCACTGAGCAGGCATCGGCTTCTGAGGGTGTTTTCAGGCCAAGTCAATTATACATTAAAACAACTTCAGCTTCAAAGGCAAAGACTAAAGCACACTTAAAGAGAAAGAAACAAGTACAACAAGCCTCATGGACAGGCCTCCATGCCCAAAAAACAGATGCTGAAAATGGCCGAAGACTTAATTACTTTGATCAGGGGTTCCCATCCCCCACCTGATAAAAGGCCTAGGCAAGCGACAGAATATGAATCATCAAATCAGGTTTCCATTTCATCTGATTCCTCTTCTGATCAGGAATACTCTCTTCCTCCCTATGAGGATTCTGATGCTGAAGAATCTATCCCTTCAGCCTCTCCTTCTGAGGATTACTCTTTTGGGGAAACCTTGCATACCATGAGGGAGCATTTCCACGGGGAGAGCCAAGATTTTTCAGAATCTAAGAAAAGGCTCAGAGACTTCGTTTTACTACCACAACACAGGACCCTAGCTATATTCCACCTGTGTTAGACATTGTTGATGTATTTTCAGAGTCCAGTCTGACCACTGACCCCTTACCTCCAGCTTCTGTTAAGCCAGACAGGTACTACAGGGTTCCTGACTCCCATAAATTCCTTTTCAAAAACCCTGCTGCTGACCCAGAAACCATCTCTCAAGGTCCCAAAGCTTCCGCTGCAAAAAACCCTACCCCCACTGACAGGGATTCTAGGGCATTGGACAGATGGGGGGAAAAAAGATTTACACTTCCGCTACCTTGGCTATAAGGGCTTTAAATTGTCAGTTTCATATGCTCAAATATCAGCACTATATTATGTCACTGCTTAAACAGAAAGTGTTGACAAATTCTGAATGTGCAGAAAACAAAGAAATGCAGGATTTATTGCATGCAGCTGAACAAGTTGGAAAGCATACTTTGCAGTGTGGTTTTGATTTTTTGGAGGCCGCCTGCAGAGCCACTGTTACAGCTCCTGTCATCAGGAGGCATGCTTTGTTAAAGGAACAAAGTCTGCCTGATCATGTCAAAGCAAAATTATTAGATGCCCCATTACAGCATGATACTTTGTTTGGTGATAAAGCAGAAGAGGTGTTAAAGAAAATGGAGGACAAAGCTAAATCCATGCAAACAGTTAAGGATTTCTTACAGGTTCAGCCTCCAAGATTTAGCAGACACTGCCCTACAAAGAATTGGTCCTTTCCAGTGTCAGACTGACCACAAAGGGGTATAGATGCCCAAGAGGCAGATCCCAGCCCCAAGGTTCGTACAGGTCTAAACAATGAGGTGCTTCTACCTCCATAAGTGGAGAAGACAAATCACAGCCATACAGGAAACAGTCCCAATGACTACCCCCTGCCTGCACCAAGCACTTATCTTCTGGCAGCACCTTTAGGGGGAAAACTAGCACTTTTTTCTCAAAACTGGCACATAACCCAGGACAAATGGGTCCTAGACAGTGTCACAGGGCTACAAGTTTCACTTCCATACCCTGCCAAGGACAAACGGTTAGCCAGACCTGCCAAAACATCAATGGGCAGAGGCACAAAAGCAAGTCTCATCCCTCATGGACATGAGGGCCATTCAACAAGTTACCAGAGCAAGAGCAGGAACAAGGATTGTATTCAAGACTGTTCTTGGTGCCAAGAAAGGACAAGACCTAGAGACCAATACTGGATCTGTCTATTCTAAATACATTTCTGGATATACCAAAATTCAAAATGTTAACTCTACATCAACTTCTGCCCCATGCCGGGCAAGAAGGCTTGGCTTGTGACGTTAGACCTATAAGAGACATACCTGCATGTCCCAATCAGACAAACATGCAGAAGATACCTCAGATTTAAAGCTGGCTCAATGCATTACCAATTCTCTGCACTGCCCTTTGGCTTATCTACTGCACCTAGGGTCTTCACAAAGTGCCTGGCACCAGTAATTGCATTCTGCAGACAGAGGAATTCAAATATATCCTTACTTGGACGACTGCCTCGTTCAAGCAGAGAACAAGGACATTCGACTACAGCATCTGGCATTTGTAAAGAGATTTCTGACGGGCCTAGGGTACACAGTCCACGAAAATAAATCAAAACTGGTACCCTCTCAAGAGATAATATTCCTGGGTGCAAGCTTAAATACAACTGCCCAGATGGCTTATCTCACGCCAGACAAACAAAGGCAACTGACTACCTATTTCAACCTGTTGGCAACAAAGGTCCAGTTATCTGCAAGAAAAATTCTGCAGGCTTTGGGCTTCATTGCATCCTGCATTCTACTAATTCCATATGCGAGACTGCATATGAGGAAACTTCAATGGTACTTAAAAAGTGTTTGGACTCAGCATTGCTACAGCCTGGAAACAGTAATTACCCTCATTCCCTGCCTGCAACAGGAGTTTCGTTGGTGGGTGAAGGCTTGTCACCAGAACAAGGGACAGCCATTCACTTTACCCCCAGCCAGGCAAAAATTAACAACGGATGCATCAGATTATGCCTGGGGGGGCCCACATGGCAGGAAGATGTATTCAAGGCACATGGTCCGCAAACCAAATGCATCTACATATCAATCAAAAAGAGATGCTAGCTGTTCTGAATGCCCTGACAGCTTTCAAGGACCTACTTCATCTGGGACAACTACTGATAAAAGACAGACAACACCACGGTCATGTGGTATATAAGCAAGCAGGGAGGCACTCATTCTTACCCCCTTTGCAGACTAGCCATGACTTTGTGGGACACAGCATTGACTTACCAAGTACATCTGCAGGCACAATTCCTGCCAGGAAAGATGAATACTCTGGCAGACGAACTAAGCAGAAACCTAATGGATCCCCACGAGTGGAAATTGGATCCACAAGTCTGCAGCATGATAAGGAAATGGGGATGCCCGGATATAGACCTATTTGCCTCTCCTCACAACTACCAGCTAAAA
This sequence comes from Protopterus annectens, assembly GCF_019279795.1. Classification (NCBI taxonomy): domain Eukaryota; kingdom Metazoa; phylum Chordata; order Ceratodontiformes; family Protopteridae; genus Protopterus; species Protopterus annectens. Next base: position 165,564,411 of record NC_056747.1, on the reverse strand, counting down.
AGATTCTGCACAGGGACTTATCACAGATACGCATGTAAACGGACGCCCTATCTTTCAGCTGGAAAAGCTTAGCAGTATGTGCCTTTCCTCCACTACCTTTCCTCCCCAAGGTACTCCTAAAGGTCAGACAAGAGAAGCCAAAGATGATACTGATTGCCCCAGACTGGCCCCGCCAGCACTGGTATCCAATCCTAAGGAACTTGTCTCAATGCCCGGCTTGGACCTTGCCTCAAATAACTCATCTGCTATCCCAACAAAACAATCAGATCCTGCACAGCCAACTAAAAACCTTAAATCTGGCAGCATGGCGGATAATGTAGTGATACAAAACACACCTCTCACTAAAGCTGTAATGGATGTCCTTTTGGAGGCCAGAAGGCCTAGTACCACAAAATCGTACGCTGGAAAATGGAAGAGATTCTGTGCTTGGAACCAGGCACAAGGAATTGACACAGCTGTACCAAATATTCCTCAGATTTTACAATACTTAACCGAGATGCTGGGCAAAGGCCTATCCTTTTCATCAATTAAAATTCATGCCTCTGTCATTTCGGCTCATTACAATACAGAGCCACCACTTTTTTCTCCTCCCTTGTTAGGGCAGTACCTCAGAGGAGCCAAAAACTTAAGGCCTCCAAGGAGATCACCAATACCAGCATGGGAACCTCACTTATGTTTTGGAAAAAACTTGCCCTGCCTCCTGTCGAGCCAGCCACTGCCGCTACAGCTGATATAAAGTTTTATCTTGGAAAACAGCTCTGCTCCTAGCAATAACCTCTGCAAGATGAGTCTCAGAGCTACAGGCACTCATGGCTGTGGAACCTTTTATCATTTTTATCCAGACAGGGTTTCTCTGAGGACAAACCCGACATTTATGCCTAAGGTAGTGTCCAGTGTGGCCCTTAACCAGACTATTCATCTGCCTACTTTTTATCCAAACACACAGAATAAGGGGGAGAAAATTCTGCATTCTTTGGACCTGCACAGACAGCTATGCTTCTACTTGGACAGAACCAAAGCTTTCAGAAAGACAGAGCAGCTACTAGTGGCATATGCTGCAGGATCACAAGGAAAGGCTATCTCAAAGCAGACTATTTCAAAGTGGATAGGCCACTGCATTCAATTCTGCTATTCACAACATGGCAAGCCAGTGCCTAAGGGCATTAGGCCACATTCAACCAGAGCAGCCACTTCAGCCTTCCTCAGGAGAGTACCAACTAAAGACATTCTAGAGGCTGCTACCTGGAGTTCAGTGCACACCTTTACAAAGCACCATCATTTACCACTCTACTCTAAATCTATGGCAGGCTTTGCCACTGCAGTTCTGCAGGGCCTCATAGCCGCTCCTAATGCTATTTAGCTCCAGCCTCCCATCCATAGCTCTGGAATTCAACCCAAGTGTAATGACTGCAACAGTGAAACACGAAGAACATAGAACAGTTGTGTACACTTACCATAAATGTAGATGTTCAAGTGTATTCACTGTTGCAGTCCAGGTTACCCACCCACCATCCCCCATCTCTTTGCTGCAACTTATCTGCACTTCTCTAATCTTTGCAACCTATGTGGTGTATTTGCTTGTAGATAACGGAATTATACATTTTGGTGCATGCATGTTTTATTGGCATTTTTTTAGCCTACATGGTCAGCACCTGACATTTGTTAAAGAGGCTCTTAACTTTTCTGGTGTATACCATCAATGAAAAGAAAGCACATCTGGTACCCAGCCAAAAAATTGTATTCTTGGGAGCAAGCTTGAGCACAACTTCCCAGATGACATTCCTCACTCCAGAAAAGCAGGTTTATTTGACAAATTACTTCAAACTACTGGCCACCCAAACCCAGATATCTGCAAGAAAAGTACTGCAAGCCCTAGGGTTCATAGCCTCATGCATTCTCCTAATTCCATATCCAAGACTGCATATGAGGAAACTTCAGTGGTACTTAAAGTCTCTGGTGTCAACATTCTCAGGACCTGGAAACAGTGATTCCTATCATTCCTTGCCTAAGGATAGAGTTCCTTTGGTGGGCAGAAACCTGCTACCAAAATGAGGGACTACCTTTCACTCAACCCCCTGCCGCCCCAACCCTGACAGCAGATGCATCAGACTATGCATGGGGGGGCTCACATGGCAGGCAAATGGAGCCCAGGACAAATGCACCTGCATATCAATCAAAAAGAAATGTTAGCTGTACAGAATGCACTGACAGCCTTCAAATACCTTATCCTTCCAGGACAACTCTTGATAAAGACAGACACCACCACAGTTATGTGGTACATAAGCAGGGGAGAACTCATTCCTACCCACTCTGCAGGTTAGCCATGGCTCTGTGGAACACAGCCTTGAGCAATCAAGTGCACCTGCAAGCTCAATTCCTGCCAGGCAAAGAAAATGCACTGGCAGAAAATTTAAGCAGAAATCTAATGGACCCACACGAGTGGAAACTGGAACCCAACACATTCAAGCTTCTAATCCACAGGTGAACACCAGAGGTGGACCTCTTTGCTTCCCCACAAAACCGTCAATTGAGCACATTTTGCACCAGACCTCCCTGCAGCCAAGCATGGAAAGTGGATGCTCTTTCCTTTGCATGGGAAAACCTCTCAGTCTATGCCTTTCCCCCCTGCCCCTCCTATCGCAAGTACTACTCAAGATCAAACAGGGCAGACCAATGACGATCCTGATTGCACCAGACTGACCACGCCAGCACTGGTACCCACTTTTACGCAGTCTGACAGCAAGGCCACCCTGGCACCTGCATCAGACCCTATCTCTGCTGTCCCAGCAGGAGGGAAAGATTTTACATTCTCAGCTGCAAACCCTGAACCTAGTTGCCTGGCGTATTCCCTGAATGCATCACCACCAATCCTCAGCAAACAGGTGCTGGATGCCATCCTTGAGGCCAGGAGTCCTAGTAATAGGAAATCCTATTCAGAAAAGTGAAAAAGATGCTGCTCTTGGTGCCAGTCTCAGGGTAAGGACACAACCATGCCCACCTTACCTCAAATCCTAGATTACCTAGTAGAGCTGCTCCACAAAGGCCTATCCTTCTCTTCAATTAAGATTCATGCCTCTGCCATCTCAGCTCATTACAATACTGAACCACCCCTCGTTTCTCACCCTCTTGTCAAATAGCTCCTGAGAGGAACTAACAATTTAAGACCCCCGAGGAGAGCTCCCACTCCTTCCTGGGACCTTCTCTTTGTACTAGAGAAGCTCACGCTTCCTCCTTTTGTGCCTGCTGCTACAGCAGAGTTAAAATTCCTCTCTTGGAAAACAGCCATACTTCTAGCCATCACTTCAGCAAGAAGAGTGTCTGAGTTGCAGGCCCTTATGGCTGTGGAACCCTTCATTATCTTCCATGCGGACAGGGTTTCCCTCGGGTCTAACCCATCATTTATGTCCAAGGTGGTATCCAGCGTGGCTTTAAACTAATCCATCCATTTGCCCACCTTTTTTCCTAATCCTTAGAGTAAAGGGAAATAAACTAATCCATCCATTTGCCCACCTTTTTTCCTAATCCTTAGAATAAAGGGGAATGGATTCGGCACTCCTTGAATGTGCACAGACAGCTTAGGTTCTATCTTGACAGGTGTAAACCTTTCAGAAAATCTGGCCAACTGCTAGTCAGCTTTGCTACAGGGGTAGAGGGCAAGGCCATTTCAAAGCACACCATCTCCAAATGGATAGCACACTGCATCCATTTTTGCTACAAACACCATGGAAAACCTACCCCACAGGGGATCAGAACCCATTCCACTAGGGCTACCTCAACCTCTACAGCATTTCTCAGTGGAGTCCCTACCAGGGTCATCCTGGAAGCTGAAATCTGGAGTTCTGTACACACCTTAACCAAGCATTACCACTTACCTGTCTTTTCTAAATCCAGAGCTGGATTTGCTACAATAGTCTTACAAGGCCTGCTAGCCAGCCCTAATACTTCTTGACTGCCTCCACCATTCCTCAGCTTTGGGACTCAACCCAAGTGTGATGACTGCAACAGTGAAACATGAAGACCATAGTACAGTTGTGTACACTTACCATAAATGTAGATGTTCAAGTGTATTCACTGTTGCAGTCCTGGTTACCCTCCCTCCAGCCCCCTGACTTATCTATACTTTCTACCTATCCTCTTTTTTAGCCATATCTTATGGCAGTGGTATTTATATATTACTGGAGGTGTTCCACCATATAATTGCTTCCTATTTTTGGGGACTCCTGACATCTGGGGCAAGAAAAACTGATGTAATGGCGTCGGCTGCATGTTTTATACCCCTGACGTCATGGAAGAGATGACAGCATCTGATGTAGTAATACCAAGACTCTGGTATTCTGGCCGACTGAAGGCTACCTGCAGGCAGATAACCCAAGTATGATGACTGCAACAGTGAATACACTTGAACATCTGCATTTATGATAAGTGTACACAGCTGTACTATCTAAATCTTTTTTTGCTCATAAGCTGGTTAGATAACCTGCTAGGAGCAAGAGGGATTTCTAAGTGAGTTTTCCCAGACAAACCTACTCAGAGTTCTAGAGGCCAGAAACCACTGATCTGAAATAGTTGGCTTAATTTGGTCTGCAACCTGTGGGTTACTGATCTGTATCGGTTCCATCTCAGACGCATGACTAGCATCTGATCTGAGCTTCAAGCGCCTCCCCTTATTCACAATGCCCCGTCTCCTTCCTCCTTTCAGATCTCATTTGCTGCTGAAACAGCAATCGCTGTGGTCTGAGCTCTGTGTTTTTTTTTCTGGGTAAGTGTGTCAATTTTGGGTCTTTTTCTCTCTCTCTAATCTTTCTACCCTATCTCTGCCTTCTACCTCCCCAACCTGCGTTTGGGTGTTGGTAAAAAAAAAAAAAAAAAAAAAAAAAAAAACTCTGCATGTGTGGTTTTGTGGGCCGGTCTTGAGACTATGGTTGATACCCCAAAACCAGGTTTTAGGAAGTGCAGAGAGTGTGGCCATAAGCTTTCCCCAGCCGAAGGCCACACACTTGTGTGTGGTATGTGTGGGGTCTGCTTAACTGCTTAACCCCTATCCTATCTGTGCAGGGTTTAACCTGTGGGCACTCAGACAGGAGGGTAAGCTTATTTTGAAGGCCTTACCTCTCTCCTTGGGGACGGTAGTCCCCGCCCCCCTGGCTTTTACATTGGCCTCATCTTCTTCACCTTCCCTGGTCACCGGGACTCAAACTCCCACCAAGAGGCCCGGGGAAGGGGAGAAGCAGAAAAAAGATAGGCCTAAGAACCAATCGCCTGATCACATGGCTCCTGCAGGGCCTGTGCAGAAAACCAGGCCAGCAACCAGACCAGGATCTCCCCGGCTCCACTTGCCCAGCTTTTCCCCTGAGCTGGACGAGTCCCGGATCTGGTCTCCTGGTTGGACTTCCCTCATCAGCACTCCAGACTGGTGTCTATAGTCTCCTCCTCCCACTCCACCTGGAGCCTTAGCGAAGCGGTGATGGATAGGATGATGCGGAAGTTCATCCGCACCCGAATCCAGATGGGAGTCTTGCCTTCCCCCTCTCCCTCCAGAGCAGATCTTTCTGTACCCCAATTACTCCTTCTCCGATTTGACCTTCGGTTTCGGAGCCCTTGGATCCGAGGACCCTTGGTGTCGAGGGGTCGGCACCTGTAGTACCTTGATGCCAGCCATTGCCTTGAGCATGTCAGATCTGACCAGGTCTCTGAGCCGAAGCCTCAGCTTTCGATCTGGGGGGTTGCCGTCAGCTCCGAATGTCTTCCCCTCAGCATCTCGGCTCCTGGAGTCTCTGGTCTGACTCCCCCATCGGATCAGAGGGGGACGGCTCCTACTGGCACTTCTCAGGATGTCCATTCTCCTTCAGCCTTTGACATGGTGGAGAGGGTTCTCTCGATGTCGTTGAGGCCCTTGACCATCCTGTCCTCTGACTCCATCCTGATTCCCTCTGTTTTGGGTATGGCCCTGACCATCTTGCCATCTCAGGGACAGCTTGCTGCCATTTTGCCTCAGGAAGCTCCCACTTGGGAGCAGAAGGAAGTTCGCAAGTCCTCCTCAAAGATCTCCACTGAGGAGATCCCTCAGAAATGGATGTGCAAAAGGAGGCACTTGGACTCTCCACCAGAGTCCCTTACCAAAGACTCTGATTTGGAGGAAGTGGAAGGTTCCTCCTGGTCACCCCCCCCAAGGATATCTGCTTTGGAAACCTCATGGAACTCCTCTGCCAAAGGGGGAGGTGGTTTGCCCAGAAAACAACCGTGGATGAATCAGTGTTAGGCCCATCGACTTCCTGGGTGTCCCCTCCTACTGATCCCTCAGTGGATCTTATAACATCTTGGGGGTGGAAAGAACCAGACATAGTGGAGCCCGGACAAAGTTTTTAGCCCCTCTTTGATAGGACGTATTGGAAAAAATGTCCCCGGTTGATGATATGGTGGTGGCAGCTGCCACTAAAAAAGAGCTCGGTCAGGAGAGCTCTTCAGTCCATCCTCCTGACCGAGAGTCAAGGACGATGGATCGATTTGGAAAGCGGGTGTATGCTTCAGCCACCTTCTCAGTGTGAGAACTGAATTACATGGCACATATGATTTGGCTGCAGCTAGATCTAATAAAGGAGATCACTGAGTTGACCCCCAAGTCCATGTCGGCAGACAAAAGAAGACATTTATGGCTTAAATGGCCACTCTGGTCAGTTGCTAACACATTCATGCATCCCCTTTGCCATGCTAGTGAAGGAGCTGTTAGGGCTACTGATATAGGCATTGTCATCAGGCGACACGCCTGGCTCTGGCTATGTCAGTTCTCAGAACCCTTTGAGGCATCGTTCACCAATGCCCCTGTACAACAGTTCTTCCCTGTTTAGGAAGTCAGTACGAGATACTTTGGTCCAGAGTGCGAAGGATGGGAAGGCACTGTATGCGGTCGGGATCCGCTTCTCCTCCCCTCAAAGATCCTTTTCTAGGAGTCAAGTGAGGGGCTAAGAAGATGTGGTTCTGGAAGTCTCGGGCATTTTCCCTGCACACTCAGGACTTATCCCGTAGAGAACAGAGGGCGTTATGATAGATGCTGCCATAGAAGCAAAGGGGGGGGGGGTCAAAAAAATTACGGGTCTCGAGAACCGTTCTCGGACAGACCAGGGCTGCAGCCCTGAAGGGCTGCCCGACTGCACTTTCCTGGAGGCAGTCGGGGGGGCCTGTTATCGCTACGCCCAATGGAATGCGAGTCCATAACAACAAATTGTTGGGTGTTGCAGATCATTTCCAGGGGATATTCAATTCCATTCCTCAAACCACCCCTTCAACCGAAACACCTCTCTTGATGTCCCACCCACACAATGGGAGGAAGCAGCTCTAGAAATAGAAATGCTGCTAATAAAAACATTTGTCCAAACTGTCCCCTGGACCAGTCCAGATCTGGCATTTATTCCAGGTTATTTTTAGTGCCAAGGAAAACAGGGGACCTATGACCCATTTTAGATCTATCCACCTTGAACCTGTCAGTTGCCAAGGCAAGATTCCAGATGGCTACTCTTCAATCCATCCTGCTCTTCCTGCAGGCGAATGACTGGATGTGCTTGATTGACCTCCAGGATGCATACCACCAAATCAAGATGGACAGGTGCTCTCGGAGGTTCCTCCACTTCCGGCTATGAGCCAGTCATCATTTCAGAGCTCTTCCCTTTGGTCTCACCACAGCCCCCAGGGTGTTCACCAAAGTGAAGACAATAGTATCGGCTCACCTGAGGCTTCAGGGTATTAGGGTCTTGCCTTACCTGGGCGATTGGCCCCTTGTTGCCCCTTCTAAGTGTCAGCTTTGTCAAGCCAGGGATTATTTCCTCTCACTAGCACAGAGGCTGGGCATCGCCATCAATCTCAACAAGTCATCACTGGCCCCTGTTCAGATCTTAGACTTTGTTGGGGCTCGGTTAGACACTATCCAGACAAAAGTTTTCCTTACCCCAGACAGGATTCTCAGCCTGAAGATGCGTGTTCTTTACATCCTTCATGTTCAATCTCTGACAGCAGAAGCAGTACTGTGGGCATTGGGGTCTGTGGTGGCCATGATCAACCTGCTACCCTTAGCGCACCTTCACATGCGGATTCTTCAGTGGACCCTTGCTGTTCAGTGGTCCTTGTTAGATCTGCCATTGTCTTATCCTGTTAGAATTTCCCGACTGCAGGGAATTCTCTTTGGTGGTGAATTCATTCTCTGGATCTAGTCAGGGGATGTCCCTTTCTCCTGTCATTTCCCAAGACCATGGTGACCTAGGGTGGGGGGCACTGCTCGGGAAGGATAGTTCAAAGCATGTGGTCCTCTTCAGAGACCAGTTTGCATATCATCTTCTTGGAGGTGAAGGCGGTGCTTCTTGTGTTGTAGGCTCTTCATGCCCTTCTTCCTCTAGGCATGGTTGCAATCCAGACAGACAACATGATGGTCGTCTGGTACATCAGCAAAGAGGGGGACCAGATCTTGCCCCCCCCTGTGTCACGAACCCATAAGAGTGTGGGAATGGGCAATCTCCACTGGCCATTTTCTGTTGACATGCACATTCCAGGATGGTCCCAACATTCTAGCTGTGACAGGCTCAGCAGATCTGTCCTGATGTCTTACTAGTGGTCTCTGAATCCTTCAGTGGCGGAGCAAATTTTTCAAAAGTGGGGTTAGCCTTGCTTTGATCTTTTCATATCTCATTCCAGCATGAAATGCAGCAAGCTCTTTGCTCTGAACCCCCCCCCCCCCTCAGAGGGAGGTCCCCAGAGATGCTCTGATTCGTGCTTGGCCTCTCAGTGATCTTTATGCTTATCCTCCTCTGCCCTTGATATCAAAATTTCTTCAGAAAGTTCGCAGGCTTGGGAGCTTTGGTGATCCTCATCTCCCCATTCTGGCCTTGCCAAGTCTGGCTTCTGTCTGTATGGTCTCATCTAGTAGTTCCACCATGGATGGTAGATCCAGTTCCGGATCTCATTTCTCATCCCTCAGGTATTCCTCATACAGACCTAGACAGTCTGAAGCTCACAACTTGGCTGCTTCAGTTCCCATGATCATTAGGACTACTGGTTTATCCTCACCCATTTAAAAATATTTTGGTGGCATCTCACAAGTCTTCCACCAGAAGGGTATACCGTAGTAAGTGGAAACGTCTTTCACTATGGGCCTCGCAACGTGCATTGGATTCCTTTACTGCTCCACTGTCTGTGGTATTGGAATTTTTGGCAGGGATTTTTCAGCATGGTGTCAGTTCATCCACTATCATAGTGTGACTAGCTGCAATTTCTACTTTTCATGTGGGGGAAAATATGATTTTGTTGGCCTCTTCTAAACTTTGCAATGCCTTCTTCCAGGGTACCTTCTTTTAAGACCCCTGGTAAAGGACCCTACGCCTCCATGGGACCTTACATTTGTGTGCTTCAGGCTTTAGTCTCACCCCCCCCCCCTTTGAACCTGCAGTATCTATCTTGGAAGACTGATTTTTTAGTTGCCATTACGTCTGCTAGGTGTGTGTCAAAACTTCAAGCATTGTCTGTCAAGGTTCCTTATATGATTTTTCATAAAGATAGGCTATCTTTATGTACTAACCAATTTTTTCTCCCCAAGGTAGCGTCAGAAGCCAATATTAATCAGATAATCAATCTTCCAGTCTTTTTCTTTTTCCAAACTTTCAAAATAAAGGAGAATACAAGTTACATTTGCTGGACATGCATAGACAATTATGGTTCTATTTTACATGACAAAAGCTTTTTGCAAGTCTGACCAACTTTTTGTTTCTTACTCAAAACCCTTTTTGGGGAGCCACTCTCCAAAGTTATGATTGTCCGCTGGATTTCCCCAATGTATTATTCAGGTGTATTCCATCAGGGTAATTTCCCAGCCAGGTCAGGTAAAAGCTCATTCTACCAGATCTATTGCTGCTTCAGCTTTTTTTTTTTTTTTTTTTTTTGGTCCAGGGTGTCGTTGGATGATGATTGTTCTGCATCTACTTGGTCCTCATCTCATACCTTCATTTCACATTATAAATTGGACATTGTATCCAGGAACAGGGCATCTTTTGGCTCCACCTTGCTCTGGAATAGCCTTCCATGGGGGCCTCCCAGGTGTATAGTAGCTGGGGACTGTGTCCAACAAGCTGAAGACCCAGTGAAGTCAACTACTTCAGATAAAGAAGTTATGTTCTCATCATAACATTCCATTTGAGTAGTTGTACTTAATTTGTCTTCAACCATCCCCCCTTCCTTCCCCTGACCTTGTCAGTACTGTGCTGGCTATATATGGTAGGTATATACCTCAGGGATGTTCTTTGCCATGCTTTGCCTCAGGAAATTTGGGTTGCCAGTAGTGGTAAGGTCTTGTTTGGTCGGGTATGTCCTATGTTTTGAGCAGCAAACTCGATCTGAAGAGAGGAAGGAGGCGGGCATTGTGGATAAGGGGAGGAGCTTGGAGCTCAGAGCAGATGCTAGTTATGTGGCCGAGTCAGATCCGTTATGGCTCCGTAACCCACAGGTTGAAGACAAATGAAGTACAACTACTCAGATGGAACGTTATGGTGAGTACATAACTACTCTTTTCCTGACAAGTCTGCCTCTGTCTAGCATCCAGTCTTATTCCCCTCAGCCAGATTTCTCTGTCCTTTGGGCTAGCCCTTTACTTTCCTTTTTGGTAACAGATAACCACAGACACCTGGGTTCTCTGCATAATCAAAAATGTTTATTTTATTACTTGGAAGTCCCTTCCTCCATTTTCTGGCCTTCTTTAGGGTCTTCCTTGCCAGCTTTCCCATTTGGTTCTGCGGGATCTGGTGATTCAGGGAACTATACAACCTGTTCCCTTGTTTCAGAAGATACATTCCAAAATGTTTCTGGTTCTCAGGAGAGAGGGGTCCTGGTGGCCCATCCTAGACATTTTCATACTCAATACCTTTCTCAAGATCTCTTTCTTCAGGGTGCTGTCTTGACACTTTTCACTTTGTTGCTGCCTCAAACTTTTCTGGTATCTCTGGACTTGAACTTGAATGATGCTTACCTCCATATTCCTATTCATATTCTCTTCAGGAAGGTTTTTTTACATTTCTCTGTTTTGTCCTATCATCAGTTCTCTGCTTTGCCTTTTGGTCTTTCTGCAGCTCCAAGGGTCTTTACTAAATGTCTGGTCCCTGTGGTAACCTTCTGCAGACTTTAGGGAATTTAGATATTCTCATGTTTGGATGACCTATTTTAAGCCCACTCTCAGCACCTCCTGCTTCAAAATCTGCATTTCATTGCGCTGCTTCTGTGCAGTATGGGATTCGCCCTCAAGCTCAAAAAGTCTCTCTCTCGTGAAAAAGTGTGTTTTGGTTTCAGAATTCACACCATTCCATGCTTGGTTTGTCTCCCACCTCCCAAAGTCCTCTCTTTGACTACTTATTTCCAGTCCCCTCTTCCTCTTTCATTCCTTCCTGCAAGGGAATTTCTGAAGACCTGGGGCACATGGCATCTACCATTCCCATGATTCCTTTTGCCAAGCTCCATATGAGGAAATGTCAAGGGTATCTCAAGACATGGTTCCAGCATTGCCATCTTCTGTAATATCTGGTCTTTGTCTTACTTTGTCTAAAGCTCATGCTCTGTTGGCAGATTCTTCAGATTTCCTTGAATCCAGGTCAGCATCTTCAGGTTTCTCTCTCTAATCAGCTTACTATCACGATTGGGGGGAGAATCCTCTGACAACCTGAAAGTCCAGGGTCTTAGGTCCATTAACAACTGGCAGATCATAGCAACATCAAGGAGATAAGAGCTGTACTTATACATTTCCAGGCGTTTTGCTCCCGGGTTGTCTATACGTTTTTATAGGTAATACAGTCATGTGGTATATCAGCAAGCAAGGGGGCACAAAATCTTGCATTCTTTTCAGGCTGGCTCTTCAGGCTTGGAATTTTTCAGTCTGCCATTACTTGATACTGGTTTGCATCCCTTCAAAGCACAATCTGGTGGCAGACTATTTGAAGAGGTGCAGGACAAATCCTTATGAATAGATGCTTCATGGGAAGGTGTTTCTGGACATAGTAGATTGGTGGGGTACTCCTCCAGTAGATATTTCTGCCTTCCCTCTGAACAGACAACTTTCCAGTTCTTTTCTAGAGTTCCAAGTCCACTGGCTTGAAAAGTGGACACCATGTCATTTTCTTGGAATGGGATTTTTCTGTACGTCTATTCCTCTGTCCTCTATCAACACAACAAAGTCATGTGGGACATGCTCAAAATCTTACTGGTGACCCCCTTTTGGTCCAGACAGCACTGGTTCCACTTTCTCTTTCACCTGGCCAGGAGTAATAATCAAAAATTACCTCAGAGGATGGATCTCCTCACAAGACAAGGGATCTCTCATTCACCCTAACTTGTCCATCCTTCAACTGACACTCTGAGTGTTGGGTTTTGATTCCTTTCAAGTTTTGCTGGTGGCCAGAAAATCCACTACTAGAAAAACCTATGTGACTAAATGGAAGAGATTTTATATTTGGTGTCTTAAATGTGATGTGGACCCCTTTTCTGTGTGGGTCCCCTATAGACCTTTCTTATTTGTGTGAGTTGCTCAATTCTGGTTTGGCGTATTCCTTTGTTATAGATCATTTTCAACCATTTCACATTTCTCCCTCTGAATTCACCAATTTTAAAAGGCATCCTTCATATTGGGTTTCCAGAAAAGCCTATTGCTCCTTCTTGGGACCTTTTCATTATGTTTTTGAAAAATTGATTCAGACCCCCCTTTTGAGCCTGCTTTTTCTTCCCTACAACAACATTGTAATTGGAAATTGTATTGTTGGTGGCTCTTAGTTCTGCCAAGAAGGTCTTCAAAATTCAAGCACTTATGGCGGTTCCTCCTGTCTTGATGTTCTTCGTGTTTCACTGTTGCAGTCATTACATTTGGGTAATTGCTGGCAGGTTGCCCTCAGTCGGCCTGAATTCCAAAGTCTTGGGTCCTGCGTCGGTTGCTGTCTCCTCTTCTATGACGTCAGAGGTATAAAACAGGCAGCTGACACTGTTTTTTTCAGTCTTTCTTGCCGTGCGGTGCCTGAAGCAGAAGCAGTTTGCAAGTGCCGGTCGACTGACTCCTGAAATTTTCGAATTCGAGTTTCAGAACCAAAGTCTTCACTAAAGCTAAGTACCCCGTTGGGGAAACTTTTTTCTTGCTCCATACCGATGTCAGTAAAAGTTAATAATTGCATTACTTGTGGGAAGCAAATACCTCATAAGGATTTCCATTTATACTGTATTCCTTGCCTAGGCCCTGATCATAACATACCTAGCTGTCGGTTTTGTGCTACATTTAACCAACGCACTGTTAATCGTCTGTTTATCTTTGCCTCAAAATATTTTGGAAATAGATTTAACTGTCCTGAAATGTCGTCTGATAGCAATCCGACTACCGGAGTATACAAAAAATGCAAAGAAAAGAACAGAGACAAACCGTCGAGGTCCAAAACCGATGACAAAGCATCTCCTAAGCCAGTCGCCGGTTCGCTGGTACTCATTGAGGTGCTTTTGCAGCCCCAGATACCCACTACTTTAGAGTCGCAGGCCCCCACCGAGACCCATGTTGAGTCCGGCACGCCACGAGATTCTCAAAGTATTGTACCCACGGATGTCTCTCCCTCGGATGGGTCCGGAGCCACTGAGCAGGCACTGGCTTCTCTGGGTGTATTCAGGCTACAACATTTTTATATAAAACCAACGCCAGCTTCAAAATCAAAGACAAAAGCAACTTCTAAAGCTAAAAAAACAATGCATGAGCCATGTGCGCAGGCCTCTATGCCCAAAAAGCAGATGATCAAAATGGCTGAAGACCTAATTAGCTTAATAAGGGGTTCCCAACCCCCTCCTGATAAGAGGCCTAGGCAAGCCACTGATTATGAATCTTCAGATCAGGTTTCTATTTCTTCTGATTCCTCTTCTGATCAGGAATTATCTGTGCCACCCTATGAGATTTCTGATGCAGAGGAATCTATCCCATCTGCATCTCCTCCTGAAGATTATTCCTTTGGAGAAACCTTGCATACTTTGAGGGAGCATTTTCACTGGGAGAGTCAAGATTTCTCAGAATTAAAAAAGAGGCTCAGGGATTTCCTTCTTCTCCCTCAGCATAGGCCTTTAGCCGTACCTCCTGTTTTAGACATTGTGGATGATGTGTTTTCGGAGTTAAGCTTGACTCCCGACTCCTCACCTCTGGCTCCTAGCAAGCCAGACAGATATTACAGGGTTCCTGACTCTCACAAATTTTTATTTAGAAGTCCTGCAGCTGACCCTGAAACTATTTCGCAGAGTCCAAAAGGTGTTAAGGCCTCAACAGCAAAAAATCCTACCCCCTCTGACAGAGATTCCAGGGCCCTGGATAGATGGGGAAAGGAGGTTTATACATCCGCAACCTTGGCAATTAGGGCCTTAAACTGCCAGTTTCATATGTTCAAGTATTAACAACATGTTATGAGATTACTGATACAGAAAATGATGATTTCTGAATGTGCAGAAAATAAAGAATTGCAGGAATTATTGCATGCAGCAGAACATGTTGGAAAGCATACTTTGCAATGTGGTTTTGATTCCTTAGAGGCCTCCTGCAGGGCCACAGTTACTGGATCTGTGATTAGGAGGCAATGCCTGGCTAAAAGAGCAAAATGTGCCTGATCATGTTAAAGCTAAATTGCTGGATGCACCTTTACAGCATGATACTCTGTTTGGTATTAAGGCAGAAGAGGTTTTAAAGAAAATGGAAGACAAAGCTAAGTCTATGCAAACTGTAAAGGACTTCTTACAAGTGAAGCCACCAAGATTCAGTAGACACTGGCCTACAAGAAATTGGTCCTTTCCTGTGTCCGACAGAGCTCAACGGGACAAATCCAGGTGCCCTAAAGGTTCTAGATACCAGTCACAGGATTCTTACAGGTCAAAGCAATGGGGTGCTTCTACCTCCAAATTTGGAGGAAATAAAGCCCAACCCTACAGTAAACAGTCTCAATGACTTCCCTCTGCCATCACCAATCACTTATCTTTTGGCAGCACCCTTAGGGGGAAAATTAGCACTTTATGCTCAAAATTGGCAGTTGATAACCCAGGACAAGTGGGTATTAAACATAGTATCTCAGGTATACAGATTCCACTTCCACACTCTGCCAGTTGCAAACGGTTGGCCAGATCTGCCAAAAAATCAATGGGCAGAGGCACAGAAACAAGTTACGTCCCTCGTGGATATGGATATGGGGGCTATTCAGCCAGTACCAGAACAGGAAAAAGGACAAGGGTTTTATTCAAGACTGTTCTTGGTACCCAGAAAAGACCAGGCCTGGCACCCAATACTGGATTTATCAATTTTGAACACATACCTGGACATTCCAAAATTCAAAATGCTAACTTTACAGCAGCTTCTGCCCTTGCTGGGCAAGAATGCTTGGCTGGTGACATTAGACCTAAAAGTGGCATACCTGCATATCCCAATAAGGAAATTGTGCAGAAGATACCTCTGTTTCAAGGCTGGCTTTATGCATTGCCAATTCTCTGCACTGCCCTTTGGCTTATCTGCTGTGCCCAGGGTCTTTACAAAGTGCCTGGCACCAGTAATTTCATTTTGAAGACAAAGAAGTATACAGATCTCTCCTTACTTGGACGACTGTCTCATTCAAGCAGAGAACAAGGACATTCTTCTTCAGCACCTGGTGTTTGTGAAAAGGCTTCTAACATGCCTAGGATACACAATAAATGAAAATAAATCACAACTGGTACCCTCTCAAAAGATAACATTCCTGGGTGCAAGCTTGAATACAACTGCTCAGATGGCTTTCCTCATGCCAGACAAAGGCAACAAACTACTTACTTCAAACTGATGGCAACAAAAACCCAGTTATCTGCAAGACAAACTCTGCAGGCTTTGGGGTTCATGGCATCCTGCATTCTACTGATTCCATATGCAAGACTGCATATGTGGAAACTATAGTGGTACCTAAAAATTCTATGGAGTCAACATTGTCACAGTTTGGAAACAATGATTCCTCTCATTCCCTGCCTACAACAGGAGTTTCTATGGTGGGCAAGGGCATGTCACCAAAACATGGGAAGGGCTTTCACTCTACCCCTGCCAGCCAAACCTTAACAGACGC
This sequence comes from Protopterus annectens, assembly GCF_019279795.1. Taxonomy (NCBI): domain Eukaryota; kingdom Metazoa; phylum Chordata; order Ceratodontiformes; family Protopteridae; genus Protopterus; species Protopterus annectens. The sequence continues at coordinate 165,548,311 of NC_056747.1, read as the reverse complement.
ATCAGATTATGCATGGGGGGCCCACCTGGTGGGAAGATGCATTCAGGGCATATGGACCCCAAAACAAATGCATCTGCATATCAACCAAAATAAATGTTAGCTGTAAAATAAATGTTAGCTGTTCAAAATGCCCTAACAGCCTTCAAGGACTTACTTAATCCAGGACAACTACTGATAAAGACGGACAACACCACGGTTATGTGGAACATAAGCAGGGGGGTACGCACTCATACCCCCTTTGCAGACTAGCCATGGCACTGTGGGACACAGCCTTGACTTACCAAGTACATCTTCAAGCTCAATTCCTGCCAGGAAAGCAAAATACTCTGGCAGACGATTTAAGCAGAAACCTTATGGACCCTCATGAGTGGAAACTAGATCCACAAGTCTTCAGCATGATAACAAAGAAATGGGGGAGCCCGGACATGGACCTATTTGCCTCTCCTCGGAATTATCAACTGGAAAAATTCTGCACAAGAACTTATCACAGACCAGCATGGAAAGTGGACACCCTATCCTTCAGTTGGACAAATCTATCAGTTTACGCCTTTCTTCCTCTGCCTCTTCTTCCCAAGGTCCTACTAAAAGCCAGACAAGAGAAACCAAAGATGATACTAATTGCCCCGGACTGGCCCCGCAAATACTGGTACCCAGTCCTAAGGAATATGTCTCAATTCCCAGCTTGGTTCTTGCCTCAAATACCTCACTTACTGTCCCAGCAAAACAATCAGATCTTGCACAATCAGCTCCAAACACTGAACCTGGTAGCATGGTTGATTATGTAGTTATTCAAACAACATCTCTTAGTAAAACTGTGATGGATGTCATTTTGGAAGCCAGGAGGCCTAGTACTAGAAAATCTTATGCTGATAAATGGAAGAGATTCTGTGCTTGGAACCAAGCACAAGGAACTGACACAGTAGAGCCAAATATCCCTCAGATTTTACAATACTTGACTGAGATGTTTGACAAAGGCCTGTCTTTTTCATCAATAAAAATCCATGCGTCTGCCATCTTGGCTCATTACAACACAGAGCCACCATTCTTTTCTCATCCTTTACTAAAGCAGTATCTTAGAGGGGCCAAAAATTTAAGGCCTTCCAGAAGATCACCAATTCCTGCATGGGACATCAATTATGTGTTGGAAAAGCTCACCCTGCCTCCATTTGAACCAGCTGCTACTGCAGATCTAAAGTTCTTATGGAAAACAGCTCTGCTCCTGGCAATTACTTCAGCAAGAAGGGTCTCAGAGCTACAGGCCCTCATGGCTGTGGAGCCTTTTATCATATTTTACCCAGACAGGGTGTCCCTCAGGACCAGTCCTTCATTTATGCCCAAGGTGGTTTCCAGTGTGGCTCTTAACCAAACTATTCATCTGCCAACTTTTTATCCAAATCCGCAGAACAAGGGGGAGCGGATTCTGCATTCCTTGGACGTACACAGACAACTAAGATTCTACTTGAGCAGGACTAAAGCTCTAAGAAGAACTGAGCAGTTACTAGTGACATTTGCTGCAGGATCAGAGGGAAAGGCTATTTCAAAGCAGACTATTTCAAAGTGGATAAGCCACTGCATTTGTTTCTGCTACTTGCACTTTGGCAAACCGGTGCCTAAGGGCATTAGGTCTCATTCCACCAGGGCTGCAGCTACATCAGCAGCTTTTCTCAGAGGGGTACCAACCAAAGACATTGTAGAGGCTGCTACTTGGAGTTCTGTTCACACTTTTACAAAGCATTATCATTTGCCTCTCTAAGTCCAGGGCAGGCTTTGCCACTGCAGTTCTGCAGGGCCTTTTAGCTGCCCCTAAGGCAGATTAGCTCCAGCCTCCCATCCATAGCTTTGGGATTCTACCCAAATGTAATGACTGCAACAGTGAAACAAGAAGAACATAGTACAGTTGTGTACACTTACCATAAATGTAGATGTTCGAGTGTATTCACTGTTGCAGTCCAGGTTACCCGCCTGCCATCCCCCTTTTATTTTGGAGTTTCTCTTTCCTTCACTATCTTCTACAGCCTTTGTGGTGTATTTGCTTGTAGACGAAGATAAAGTTTGTATTGTTGCATGTATATATAGCTGATATATATATTTTTGCTACCCATTTGGGGGCACCTGACATCTGGGGCAAGAAAAACTAAAGAAAATGGTGTCGCCTGCCTGTTGTATACTCCTGACGACCTGACATCATGGAAGAGGAGACAGCAACCGATGCAGGACCCAAGACTTTGGAATTCAGGCCGACTGAGGGCAACCTGCCAGCAGATTACCCAAATGTAATGACTGCAACAGTGAATACACTCGAACATCTACATTTATGGTAAGTGTACACAACTGTACTTTTTTTTCACAAGGACAGTGTGTCTGTTCATAGTGATCCTTTTATGCCCACGTTAATTTGTCATAACACTCCCAGAATCCCCCTCCCCCCTTTCCCTTTGTACTTAACATCTAGTGTACTTACTAGTGTACATCTATCATGAGAACTCTTCTAAATCTAACACAGAGTCTAATACTCCCACATCAGGCCTCTCTCTCCAACTGTATCTTGATTCTTCTTCACCTAGTTCCCCCTCCTTCTGTATGTGTACATTGTGCTACTTATAACACTTCCATTATCGCTCTTCTTACCCTGTCCTCATTGTACTTAACATTAAGTATGTGTATTTGTTTATCTCTAGAATGAGATCTCTATGCCAGTTATACTGTGCAAGTGCCGTTATCAAAATCATGCCTGTCAACTTCTAACCTCCTGCTCAATAGATATTTCTTCTCTGGTCCCCCTCCACTTTACTAGCTTTCTCTTTTTTCCTACCAAACTGCATATTACTCAGCTGATCAATTAATCTGTTATAGATATTATGTTCCTTGCTGCTACTGTTTCTACTCTGAGCAGTTTTGTATCAAGTAGTATTTAATCATCTTACATGTACATACTTGTATTGGTAAATAATGTAACCTTTTTCCCTCCTCTGTGATAATTCTACATTTGAAAAAAAATGCTTTTTTTGTAAAAAAAAAAAAAAAAAAAAACACGTGTATAAATTCTTGGTATGGAGCTTTTTTCCATGGGCCTCCACTGAAAATGGGTCATTGGCCCAGCTGGACATTCTTGGTTAAAAAATGTAAAATAAACAAATCAGTCCATGCTTTTCCCTTTCTCTGCAGACTACTAGTGAGAGGGTTCTTCGCAACTTGGATTTTCGTAGACCGCTCAGATGGTACTTGGACAAGAGAAAGCATATCAGGGAAATCTGAGCAACTTTTTGATTCCTTTCATGCCAGGAAATTGGGTTTGGTTGTGTCTAAGCAAAAATTCTCCTCCTGTGTTTCTGAGACCATTTTTCAGTATTCTTTTCATGGCAGATAGTTTTCCTCTTTTCTCTGTGCTTATTCTACCAGGACAGTGTCTTGCTGCTGCTGTTTTCAAGGATCTGAATACTGGATCCATTGGAAGCTGCTACTTCATGTTCTCTTCACGCTTTGATTGATCAAATATTACAAGTTGAATGTCATGCCCGGAGCTAGGGCTGGTTTTGCCAGGACTATACTTCATGGGTTTATGGAAGACTCTTCTCTGCCTTCCTCCTCCCATAGTGTCCAGTAGCTTTTGTACTCTTGCAAGAGTAAAGAAAACTGCAACAGTGATAAGGAAGGACATAGTACAGTTGGGTGAGCTTGTACCATAACAGTAGACATCCTACTTCTCACTGTTGCAGTATTCTGTCCCTCCCTCCTACCCCTTATTTCTTTCTGTGGCTCTCCTCCTGACCCAGGGGCCTTTCTTACATCCTTTCCTTTCTGGATGTACATGTTGTTGCCTTCTCTGGTGGTGTTCTGGTTCTTCTGGGACACTTCATTTCTGAGGATTAGACATCCACACATGACATACGTACCTTTTGCCTTGTATGTACAGCATGTGCCTATTGTATGACTCTTGGAAAGTGTAAAGGCTTTCGTATGATGGATAGATGTTAGGCTATCCTCAGTAGGATATCTCAAGAGTAAATATTACTGCATCAGTGAGCATTAAGACATCTAGTGTTATGGTAAGATCTTGCACATCTGTACTTCTGTCTGCTTTCAGGAAAACATTCTCAGTAGTCTAGTTACAAAAATAACTATTGGTAACTGGATTTCAAAATCCATCCCCTTTTGTTGCATTCACCATGGCAAATCTTAGCCTTCAGCAAAGGTGCATTCTGCCAGAACAGTGTCATTTTCTGGAGCCTTTTACAAGGGAGGTTGATGAGAGAGCTATCCTAGAAGCAGCTGTGTAGCTCTTGGTGCAAACTTTTACCAAGCATTATAAAGTAGATCCCTTTTCCAAACCCAAATTTGCTTTTGCAAGATCAGTCCTGTCTTGACTGCTTGATAGCTCTCATGTCTCATACAGCCACCCGTTCTAGTATTTCAGCTTTGGGAATCACCCAACAATTTGGAATACTGCAACAGTGATCAAATAAAGACTTAATATAGTTGTGTAAGAACTTAAAATAAAAGTGGATGTCCTACTGTTCACTTTTGCAGCATTCCTTTCCACCCTGCCCAGCTCCTTTTCTTACATTAGCTTATCTCTTTCAGGGGCTGAGAGGGAACCTTTTTCTGCCTTTTCCCATTTTACCTGACGTAATACTGTAGTTTCCTCAGATGTCTACAGGCCTTTTGGCTTGGAGATGGTGTGAAGTTTTGCACTCCTACACTTGCTTATGTACCCTTGCGCCCATGGACTTGGGTCATATGTCAGTTGTATGGCTCTGTGAAAGGTTTTGGCTTTGGTACCCTGGTCAGATGACCAGGTTATCTGGTGAGATAACACACTTGTTTGGAATACTGCAACAGTGATTAGTAGGACATCTACTGATGTTCCTTTTAGTCAGTGTTACAGTGCTGTTTCTTGGGTTTTCCTGCCATGCAGAAGCCCACAACCAGCCTTATTTCCAGAGTCTTTGCATTATCCCTGGCTGACTGATGTCTGAAGACAGACATCTAGACTACAGGGTATAAGAAGGGCATCTATCAGCGCCATCTCCAGTTCTTTCTATCTGTGCAGTCCGATGCACTTTACATGTGTTCACCTTGCTCGTAGTCTGTTGATAAGTTTGTTTTTCAAGTGTCTCTCCTCCTAGTGAGAGAAGTACACCGTGGAGATTTTCTTCTTATTAATTTAAGTATAGTGTAGTCAAAGTACCCAAGGTAATTTCAGTCACATGAAATTGTCCCCTGAAGCTTTCCTCGCTGGCTTACCGGTAAAACAGTAAAAAACTAAAAAAAAGTATTTCAGTTTGATTCTGTGTGCGAATAAAATGCAGCTCAGAAAAGCACCAGATTTAGTCTAAAGGAGCTCAATGTCTGTAAAAATCAGTATGTCAGTATAAATAAAGGTTGCAGTTTCACAGTAGTCAGTCTCAAGCTTAAATAAATCAGTGGACCAATGTCAGTATTCCTTTAAGATTCTTTATTCATTCTTAGTACATTTGTAGGTGAGTGGATTCCGTATTACACAAATTGGTAAGTTCTCTTGAATTTATACAGGTAAGCAAAGAAACCAGCAAATTATCACATCGCAAAGGGCAAACGTGGTGGTGTCCAAAATAAATGAGTAAAATAAAATAAAAATGTATAAGGACAGTCCACGAACCAGGCAAGTAACTCAAAAATCCAATTGCAAAAATAAAAACTATTAAGAATCTGCGCTTTCACACACAGCTTCATCAGACCATAGAAAAAACAAGCTGGTCACATTTCATTTAAATACCGTGCAATAGCCAATCAGCTCACATAAACCTAATGCATCAGTTCATTCATTCATTTAAAGTGAAATCACAAATTCACTAAAACTTCAATGCCCATGCTATAACCCTTCATAAGAAACTGTACTGTCCGTAGTAGTGCAAACCATATAAATTCAACATGAACATATGTTTAAAAACACATGGAAGTACATAAAGCTACTAATATTGCATCAAATTCATAATGTGCACATCAAAGATAGATATACAACATATAAATAATATATATATATATATATATATATATATATATATATATATATATATATATATGTGTGTGTATATGAATATGTATGCACTACCATTAATATGCGAAACATTCAAAATACACATATCGTGTAACATTGGATGTTCTTCGTGTTTCACTGTTGCAGTCATCACACTTGGGTTATCTGCCTGCAGGTAGCCCTCAGTTGGCCCGAATACCAGAGACTTAGGAGTTCTGCGTCGGATGCTGTTGCCTCTTCCATGACGTCAGGTTGTCAGGGGTATAAAACATGCAGCCAACGCCATTACATCAGTCTTTTTTGCCGTGGAAGAGGCAAAAATAGTTCACAAGTGTTGGTTGGTCGCTACCTGAAATTTTCTTTTTTCAAGTTTAAAACCTGAAGTCTTCAAAAGCTAAGTACCCCGTTGGGGATCCTTTTTTCTTGCTCTAACTGATGTCAGAAAAAGTTAACAATTGTCTTGCCTGTGGAAAGCAAATACCTCACAGAGATTTTCATTCTTACTGCGACACCTGTTTAGGCCCAGACCACGACGTCCCTCACTGTCGGTTTTGGACCTTGTTCAATGCCCAAGCCATTCATCGTCTGGCTATCTTTGTAGCTAAATTATTTTGCTCTCGTTCTCCATATTTCTAAATGGATTTGATAAGCCATCCGACTACAGATCTTCAAAACAAATGTAAAGATAAAGACGCAGACAGCATAGGTCCAAAACTGCAGACGACGCTTCTGTTAAGCTAGTCGCCAGTCCGCCGGGACTCGGGCGCCTTTGCAGCCCCTGATGCCCGCTACTTCAGATTCGCAGGCCTCTGCCAAGACCCATTCGGAGTTCGGTATCGACTATGAACCTGCGGATGTCTCTACTTTGGATGGGTCCGGAGCTGCTGTGCAGACTCCGGCTTCTGAGGGTGTATTCCGACCTTCCGATGTTCATATTAAACCAACAACTTTGTTTTTAGCTAAAACTACCAAGTTTCTCAGGCCCATTGTTCATACTACGCCTAGAACACCGACGACCAAAGTGCATGCTCAGGCTCCCATGCCACAAAAACTAATGCTTAGAATGGCTGAAGACCTTATTACTCTAATTAGGAAAATCCAGCCTTCCCCTGCCAAAAGACAAAGAATTGAGTTTCCTTTTGATTCTACAGACCAGGAGTCTGATGACTCTGACCCTTCTGATTACCAGGACATACCCTTATCAACCTATGAAGATTTAGAGCAGAGGAAT